>NW_007727395.1:159859-160879 GCF_000696425.1 Galeopterus variegatus
CTATAGAATGTATGAATAAATTTTGATGTATTTATATTATACTATATATATAGCATAGTATATCGCATATACTATATACACTAGTGTACACTATATACTATATACTATATATGCTATATACTATACAATGTATATATAGAATATATAAATGAATGAAAGCTGCAATTGTCAACATGGATGAATATTAAAAACTGGAGGGCTGGCTGGTTGGCTCAGTTGATTAGAGCTCAGCCTTGTAACACCAAGGACATGGGTTCGGATCCCATTTGCACCAGCCGCAAAAACAAAACAAAACAAAAACTATTGAGTGAAAAAAGCAAACCACGTAAGCATACAGACTGTATGATTTTATTTATGTAAAGTTCAAAACATTGGCAAAACCAGAGAGTAAATTGTTTAATGATACATGCACATGAAGTAAAACTATGAAAAGAAAGAAATGATTAATAAATTCAGGATGGTGTAATTTATTTAATGTCCCCCCTATTGATAGAACATTTAGTTGCTTTCTGTCTCTAGCTATTATTTATAGGCCATTTGTGTTTCTATTTCAGAATTGTTTGCTCATGTTCTTTACCAATTTTAACCTTTTCTAAAAGCTTTTAGGAGCTTCCTGGACATTTAAGATAATAAAGCCCTGTTTATAATAAAAAGAAAAAGAAAAGAAAAAGAAGGCCATTTCTGTATTATTCTGAAACATTGAATTTATGTAAATAAATATGAAATTATTATGTACTTAAAAAAATAAATAAGTAAATTCAGGATAGTTATTGCCCCTAAAGGAATGGGAGAGTTTATCAGGGAGGGGAACCCATGGGTTCTCTAATGCATTGGTAACATTTATTTCTCTATATATGTTCTTTATAAAACATAAATAAAAGTATACATTTTATATATTACTTGGTATATTATATTATACCATAATATAAATATTATATTATATTATACCAAATAGTACAAAAAAACTTTTATGTTTTAAAACTATAATATAATATATTACATAATAAAAACAGTTTTAGA
>NW_007727395.1:163458-163924 GCF_000696425.1 Galeopterus variegatus
ATGCATTGTCCTCCTGGAGGAACTGGGCTGCTAGAAATACCAGGTGGTGCTGCTGCCAAGTATGGCATTCCTCCATCTGATCCCCTGCTGGTCTTTGAGACTTGGGCAAGGTCTCTGGGGCTCTATGAGAGACCGAAATATACAAGTGAAGAATGGCCAAACCATATATGAAATAGAGCTCTGACCTACAATCTGCAGCAACCAGCCCAGAAGTCAAACAATTATTTACAATAACCAGTCCAGGAAGCCAACCTACTATTTATAAGTAAGACTTGTAGGAAATCAGACCACTATCTCTAGCAACCACCCCAGGAATCCCAAACAATAGCCCCTATAGCAATTAGCCCCCAAACACCCAGGATTTGATTAATAACTGCCAGCTTTCCTAATTTTTGTCTTTCCTCCCAACCTAACCAACCCAAGAAAGCTAAACTTACACCCCTAACCAATCACATAGGATGCCTTC
>NW_007727395.1:164869-166845 GCF_000696425.1 Galeopterus variegatus
TTTTTTCCACCATGAAGGCTTCCTACTCCTCTGCTGCCTTTGGGTCTCTGCTTAAACACAAGTGATGGTGGCTGACTCCCTTGCTACAGCAAGCTCTGAGTAAATAGCCTTCCCCTGTTCTCACTTGGTTGGCCTTCATTCATTTCCACATCCAGCTCCTGGCACTGATCAGCATGGTTTGTCAGGTTGGTTCTTATATCAGTGCCATGCCTGACCAAAGGTGCCACGTGTTGCCTCCCCAGCCTAGAGTTTTGGTATCCAGGTTGGACTCCTTTCCAGCTCTGGTCACCCACCCAGAGATCAAGCTGAGTTCAAACCCCTGGAATACAAAGAGTCACCTCTCTCTTTCTTTCATTGTCTCATTGGATTGCCTATTGGGCAGGGCCCAGATGTAAGACAACCCATAACTATTTAACCTTCCTCAGGGCTGGGGGTGCATCCCCCCGCCACCAACAAGGCAGTCGAGATGCTCTTTTGCTCCCCCTTGCTAAAGCAGAGAAAATCAAGGTACAAGTGGAATGTTTGGCATATCATCTATCACAACTAAATGAATTTGGTCTCACTAGAATTCAAACAGTTTCACTGAAAGTCACCTGAATGTTTTACTCAGATAGATATTTAGTGTCTGAGTGGCTAAAGTTATCCTTTCCTAGCACTGAAAATTCTGTGATGAAATCCTCAGGATTGAACGATTTGTTCTGCCTTTAATACACTACCTGGTATATGACAGGCAATACATTTACATGCATCTAAACTACAGCTCTTTCAGTCACTCCCTCTCCCCAGCCCCAGTTCATCTTCTTGTGGCTATTTTTAATTTTTAGAGACTGGAAAAATGCCAGCTTATTGTTTTATGGCAAAACAATCAGTTTTTCAGAGTCAAATACATGTTTCATTTATGGTAAACTTGTGTCTTACAGCTTTCCTTATTTATTTAATTTATTCCTTGTTCTTCTACATACACAATACCTTATTGTTTCAAGGCTGCTTTATAGTACCATCTCTATGGGAACATGTTAAGTAAAACATGCTGAGATGCACCATGTGTTGTGCAATCAGTGCAAATAGACTCAGTGACTCAACAATCTGATGGACAGATGACTTTGACCCTGTGCTACGTTCACATATTTACAAATGATGAAAATGTTGTCACAGCTTTCTTCTCTGGAGTTTTCCCTTGATTCTGAATATAAGACACATGCTGATTTTAGGAAATACTAAATTATGGAAAAAGATGCATTTTAGAGTTGAGAAATATGGTCACTAGAAGATGGACATTGTCTCATCCCTCCCCATTTCAAAAGATGGGCCGGGTTTTAACATCAGGGTGGCGGAGCATGGGAAAAATTCTCCCCATTGAGAGGCTTGTTGCAAAAGCCAAAAGATTGAAAAGACAAACTAATGCCTTCTTCTTTCTTGTTTCTCAAAGCTAGATCATCAGCAAGTCCTATCATTATATCTCCAAAATCCATCTCAACTCTATGCACTTAACTCCATCTGTCCATTATTACCATATTCCACAATTCCTTCATATTGTCCCTGGGCCACTTCAGTGCCTCTCTGCCATTATCTGTTTCTTCTTTCCTTCTATTCTCCATAGCACAGGGAGAATAATCTTTTAATAAACATGATCACATCACTCTTCTGCTAAAAACTCTTTAGTGAATCCCAGCTGTAAATCGGATAAAATCCAAACTCCTCCGTGATTGGGCCTGCCTACTTCTACCAACCCATCTCTCTCCTTCCCTGTCACACTTCAGTCACACTGGGCTCCTTCCCATTTATTGTACTGTCAAGTTTTCCTGCCCCAGAAACTTCCACCCCACCAATACCACCACTTTCTTTCACTGCTGACTCATTACTTTTCAGGTCTTGGGTTACATGTCAACTCCTCAGAGAGACGTTCCTGACAACCTTATCCAAATAGGTTTTCACGCCCTATTTCTCCACCTCTGCCACCTGCATTTCTTACATTG
>NW_007727395.1:167302-169245 GCF_000696425.1 Galeopterus variegatus
TTATCCAAATAGGTTTTCACGCCCTATTTCTCCACCTCTGCCACCTGCATTTCTTACATTGCACCATTTGTTTCATTTGTAGCACTTATTATGTGACATTATACATTTAGACTAACCTCTATAAGGGGAAGCAGCATGTCACCAAAGTGCTTGGCGCATAGTAGTGATCCATAAATATCTGTGGGATAACAGCATCAAAGGACCAGAACTCTAGACACTGAGAGGACTCGAGGACTCTGTCAGCAAACAGGGTCCCAATCCTCAGGCCTAGTTGAAGAAGTGTACCTGGCGGGACAGTATTTCACAGGACAAAGAATATTATCTGACTTCAGGTCTTAGCTTTGCCACGAAATAACTGCATTAACTTGAGTGTGTACTTAAGCTCCCTATGATTCTGTTACTTTATTTTTGTAAAGGGAATAATAATGCTTCCTGTACTCATTAATTATTGCAAAGATTGTACTCATATGAAATGATGTATGTAAAATTGCCATGAAAAGTTAAGTCATTATTCAGATATGAAGGTAAGGAACCACTTATAGGAACTATTTCAAGGCAGAGACTTTGTCACGTCTGCTAAGTAGAAGTCCTGGGTATAGGACCAGAGCCTGCCTAGCTGTAGACGTGACTGACCATGAGTTTCCAGAGCTATTGAGTTTGGTATCTTTAGTTTTCTACTGCTACTATCAAAATTTGTCCTGGGTTTAGTTGGGGAAGAGAAGCCCCAGGCCGTATGGCTACATAGCTCTGGTATAGGTTTGAGGTGACCTCTGAGAAAGGGATTCCACAGCCTTCTTCCTGTTCCTTCTCTCCTCTCCATATCAGGCTTTCTTCTAACATCTCTTCACCCCAAACACTTCTTCTATAGAGGAAAGAGCAGAAACCCATTCACAATGTAAATTACTAAACAGTTGGAAGAATGTTTGCCTTAGAATAGGTAGTCACAGAGTTATGTTACATTAATGAAACCTTGTAAAATTTTAGGCATTATCCAATGAATTGGGGAGGGATTTGGGAATCATTTTCTTTGTTTGTCTCATCCCTATAGGTTTGTAGCTATGGTAGAAGTGGCTCACTGTCCCTCAGGATTTATACCCCCCTTCCAGGGTGTAGAGTCTGAGGGCAGTAGCTGCCCAGCAAGGACTGCATGTCTGAATCCCCTTGACTCTAGGTTGGGCCATACATGTGATGTGTGTCACTTCTAGGCCAGTGTATCTGATCAGTGCTATGCCTTCTTCCTGCTCCCTGTCCCCTCCAACAGCTGAATATAGAAGATGACACAGTTCTAAGGGATGGCAGAGAATCATAGAATGGATGGAGCATGGGTCTTTGCTCAAATGATGGGAGGTTCTCTTTTCTTCCAGAACATTGACTCTGGACTGTTAGATGAAGAGAACTAAACTTGTAATGGGTTGAACCCATGAATTTTAGCATTTGTTTGTTAGAGCCACTGGTGGTGTAACTGACACAGGAAGCATTTTCTGGGATTAAAATTGAAGACAGGCAGCAATTTTGACATATGAATTATTTGCTGCTTAAACAGGGGTCAGCACTAGTTACATAATCTAACTATCAGTGTTGAGGGTTAATAAATGACAAAGATCATAACATTAGCATTAGCAGAATACATTTTTTAATATATAAACCAGTTTGGAGACTATTTCCCCCGTCTTTTAAGAAGATGATCAAACTGCCAAAGTTGAATTATGAAAATCTGTAAGGCAAATTAAAGGCTGTAAGCTTTGTATCCATCAGACGACGATAATTTATTTTTATTTTTGACATTGCATCTTCCTGTCCCTTTTATTTTTTTAATCTGTGTCTGCCTTATTGTTCCTAATATTACTTTGAGAGTAAGCCAAGAGGTGGTAAAAGCCTATGTTTCTCCAAGTCACGGAAACAGCTGACATCCTGTCTCTTTCTATTAATGAGTAATGGACAGG
>NW_007727395.1:169623-170676 GCF_000696425.1 Galeopterus variegatus
TAATCTGTGTCTGCCTTATTGTTCCTAATATTACTTTGAGAGTAAGCCAAGAGGTGGTAAAAGCCTATATTTCTCCAAGTCACGGAAACAGCTGACATCCTGTCTCTTTCTATTAATGAGTAATGGACAGGTGGATATTTACCAGTGGCTCCAGCTGAATTATGACAAGACCCATCATGAGCCAGGTGGGGAGATTTGTCTGCTGTGTGAGTCAGGGTGGCTCACCAGAGCAACTCCTGAGTTTCTCAGCAAGTGGGGACAAGTTTAGACATTGCTGGCTGTCTCTAAATAATCATAACAGTTGTTTTTGTAAAGGGCATTATGATTATTCTCTGTGCTAATGTTTGTTCTGTAGGAAATCTCTGTAAGGTCTTTTGTAGGTGAAGCTAAAGCATACAGTTTCAAAATTGCTGAGGATTAACAATGACATTAGAAGTCAGTGTTCCTGAGAACTCTACAGGTTATTGAGACCCCTGGCAAGATATTGGCTTTTACACGTAGAAGCTACACTAATGATTTCAGGGCAAAATAAAGAGTCGTCTTGGTGGGCCACTTAAGTAGTGCAGCTTTTTAAAGTGTTACCTGGGTAAAATCTATATGTGGTAACATTAGTTCAGAAAGCTTCCAGAATTTACAGGCATTGTCTCATTCATTCTTTCATCAAGCTCTTCACTGAGCAGGTGTGAAGTATTATCAGCCCTTCAGAAAGGTGGTGAAGACAAAGTAGTTAGCTGAAGGTGTTATTCATAATGAATGTTTTCTTTAACTTTTCCGAGGCTGTGTCTCTTCTACATCAGACTGAATGTATGAATAAAAGAGGTGAGGTTTGGAATGACTGAGTGAATTTTAGAGCATGCTGTGCTATTATCAAGACTCTTCTTAGCATTAAAAAAGTACATATTTTGCAACTTCTTTATTTTTTTATTTTTATTTTGTCAATATACAATGTAGTTAGTTATTGTGTCCCATCACCAAAACCTCCCTCCCTCCTCCCTCTCCCCCCTCCCACCCAGATGTGTCCCCTCCATTTTCTCGTTGTAAGAGCTTCAAAAA
>NW_007727395.1:171127-173019 GCF_000696425.1 Galeopterus variegatus
GTGTGTGTGTGTATGTGTGTGTGTGTGTGTATGTATGTGTGTGAATTGATTCATTCACCTTTAGCTCCCTCCAATAAGTGAAAACATGTGGTATTTCTTTTTCACAGCCTGACTCGTTTCACTTAATATTATTCTTTCAAGGTCCATCCATGTTGTTGCAAATTTGAGACCGGCTGCACTGCGCTCAGCCCATAGATTTTGCAACTTCTATATAATTCTTACTGCAAGCAATTTTTTAAATAGGGTCAACCTTGCTTTTAAATGTTTATTTTGCACATCATCAATCACATTAAATAAATTGTAGTAAAATGTACAAAATTGTGTTGTAAGAAGGGAACTCCACAACCCCATGACTATGCCAATGGAAACAGTTGGAAAAGTGAACAGATGAAAATAGTTGTGTGGGGAATCAAATGACCTAGCATAATAATGATTGTAATATCATAATAAATATGAAGAAAAAATGAGTTACACAAGGGAATTGAGGGAAAAGAACAAAACTTAGTGTGAGGAAAATGGAGACAGAATGGCCAGGCTTCCTCACCTCATATCTGGCTGAGCAAGACTCAGCATGTCTGTTGTAAATATGTTATGTAAGAGTGGTATAACTACACATGTGCACCCATGTGTTCCTTGGTTACCTGACTCTAGCATAAAAGACAATGGCTCTGATCCACTTGGGGCTGAGCTAGCATCCACATAAAACATGTCAACTTTGCCAATGGCTCCTAGGAACTTTTTTCAACTACCTAGCTTGAAACCTGGGTCTTTGACCCAGTCTTCATATGGGGGGTCTGTGACCCGGTTTACACAGTATGGGTTTCAAGGGTCTGTGACTCAGCCCGACACTTAGGCTACATACCTGCTTTCTAGCTTGAAGGCATAGCTGTCAGAATGCCAGACCTGCTGGTTTATAGGAAAAAAGGGGGGCTGACTATAGGGAAATGGAGTGATTTAGATTTTCCAGTTTGGGTCTTTGTGTAGAATATATCAAAAGAGAAGCATCTGATATACTGCAAAACCATAGGCTTTAAATCCATTCAGACTTGTGTTTATATATCTGATTTTGTCACTCAACAGTTCTGTGAGTTTGGAGTTAACCTCTTTTGGCCTCAGAGTTCCTATTTATAAAGTGGGTTACTAGTTTCTATCATTATTGTAATGTTCCCTAAACTGATTATTATTTTTTTGCATTTAATTAAGTTGTTTGACTAGTTGTTTGAGAGTAAAGTATCTTAGAAGATGAATTATGTGAGAGAGAATAATGTTTTTCCATGTTTAATGATTGTTTTTAAAGACTTTTAGCATATCAAATACTATTATTATAATGTTTAGTCAACTTTAACAAGAAAGTTACATATACATCCATTATGTAACAAATCATATGAAATACATGAGTTGGGGATTCTGTGATTATTCAATTATAGACACTCACCAGCTCATTAGCACAGCCTTGATCTCAAGCCTAGGGAATAGTTAGCAAAGTAATATGAAGCCGTAATCTTTTTAAAATTATTGTTCCACATATTTTAGCATTTACTTGTACATGTTTATGGGCTACAGTATTGTATTATTCCATTTTGTGTTGCTATAACAGAAATACCTGAGACTGGGTAATTTATAAAGAACAGAATATTGTATTATTCCATTTTGTGTTGCTATAACAGAAATACCTGAGACTGGGTAATTTATAAATAACAGAGGTTTATTTGGCTTACAATTCTGGGACAGCTGCATCTGGCATGGGCCTCAGGCTGCTTCCACTCATGGCGGAAAGTAACAGGCAGCTGGTGGGTACAAGCAGATCACGTGGTGAGAGGAAGAAAGAGAGAGGGGGGGGGAGGCACCAGGGTCTTTTTAACAACTGGCTCACAGGAACTAATAGGGCAAGA
>NW_007727395.1:173469-189329 GCF_000696425.1 Galeopterus variegatus
ACAATTCTGGGACAGCTGCATCTGGCATGGGCCTCAGGCTGCTTCCACTCATGGCGGAAAGTAACAGGCAGCTGGTGGGTACAAGCAGATCACGTGGTGAGAGGAAGAAAGAGAGAGGGGGGGGGAGGCACCAGGGTCTTTTTAACAACTGGCTCACAGGAACTAATAGGGCAAGATCTCACTCAGGTTTCCCTCCCCCTGGGAAAGCATTAATCCATTCATGAAGAATCTGCTTCCATGACTCGAATAGCTTCCCACACTGCCACATTGGAGATCATATTTCTGCATGAGTTTTGGGAGGACAACATATCCAAACTCTGTCAATTATACTGTTTCAATACATGCATATACTGTACAATAATTCACTTAGGGTTGACAGCATAGTTTTGTACCCATTAGTCTACCACTTTTCTTCTCCACCACCCCCCTCATGGCCTCTGATAACCATTATTTTGCTTTCTACTTCTATGAGAACCACTTTTTTTTTTTTTAATTTCCACATGTGAGTGAGACCAAGCAGTATTTGTCTTTTTGTGCCTGACTTACTTCACTTAACATGATGGTTTCCATTTCCATCCATGTTGCTGCAAATGGTAGGATATCATTTCTTTTTATAGGTGAGTAGTATTCTACTGTGTATATATACCACAGTTTTTTAATCCATTCATCCATTGATGAACATTTAGTTTGATTCCATCTCTTGGCTATTATGAACACTACTGCAATGAACATGGGAGTGCAGGTGTCTTTTTGATATATTGATTTCACTTCCTTTGAGTATATACCCAGTAGTGGGATAGCTGGGTTGTAAGGTAGAACAATTTTTAGTTGTCTGAGGAACCTCCATACTGATATCTCCAGTAGCTGCACCAATTTACACTCCCACCAGCAGTGTAGGAGAGTTCCCTTTTCTCTGCATCTTTGCCAGCACTTGTTAATTTTTGTCTTCTTGATAACTGGGGTGAGATGATACCTCATTTGGTTTTAATTAGCCTTTCTCTGATGATTAGTAATGTTGAGCATTTTTTTCATGTGCCTGTTGTCCATTTGTATGTCTTCTTTTGAGAAATATGTGTTCAGGTACTTTGCCTATTTTTTTAATTGGGTTATTCATTTTTTGCTGTTGAGTTGTCTAAGTTCCTTATATATTCTGGATATTAGCCCATTGTCTGATGTGTAGTTTGCAAACACTATCTCCTATTCTGTAGGTTATCTTTTCACTTTGTTGACATTGTCCCTTGCTGTGCAGAAGCTTTTTAGTTTAATGTAGTAGTATTTATTTATTTTTACTTTGGTTGCTTGTGCCCTTGTAGTCTCACTCAAAAAAGTGCCAACCACTCACATTTCATGTAGCACTGCCCCTTTGTTTTCTTCTAATAGTTTCATAGTTTCAGGTCTTATATTTAGTTCTTTTACCCATTTTGAGTTGATTTTGGGGTATGGTGAGAGATAGGGATCTAGTTTCAATCTTTTGCATGTGAATATCCAATTTTCCTACCACCATTTGTTGAAGAGGTTGTCTTTTCCCCACTGTATACTTCTGGCACCTTCATCAAAAACTAGTTGGATGTAAGTGGGTGGGTTTATGTCAGGGCTCTCTATTCTATTCTATTGGTCAATTTGTCTGTTTCTATGCCAGTATCATGCTGTTTTGGTTATAATAGCATTAAAGCATATTTTGAAGTCTGGGAGTGTGATATCTCTGACTTTGTACTTTTCGTTCAAGATTGCTTTTGCTATATGGAGTCTTTTGTGGTTCTATTTCTGTGAAGAATGTCATTGGCATTTTGATAGGGATTGTATTGGATGTGTAGAGTGCTTTGGGTAATATGGATATTTTGATAATAATTCTTCTGACTCATGAACATGGGGTATCTTTGCATTTATTTGTGTCCTCTTCAATTTTTTTCACCAAAGTTTTATAGTTTTCATTGTAGAGATCTTTAACTCCTTGGTTAAATTTACTCCTGGGTATTTCATTTTTGGGGGAGCCATTGTGAACGGGAGTACTTTCTCTGTTTCTTCTTCAGCTACTGCTGCATTGGCTAATAGAAAGGCTATTGATTTTTGTGTGTCGATTTGGTATCCTGCCACTATACTGAATTCATTAAATTTTTTGGTGGAGTCTTTAAGGTTTTCTATGTATGGGATCATGTCATCTGCAAAAAGGGAGAGTTTAACTTCCTCCTTTCCAATTTGAATGTCCTTTCTTGCTTTCTCTTGCCTTATCATGCTGGCTAGAACTTCCAGTACTATGTTGAATAAGAGTGGAGAAAGTGGGCATCCTTGTCTTGTTGCAGCTCTTTGAGGAAAAGCCTCCAATTTTTGTCCACTCAGTATGACATTAGCTGTGGGTATGTCATATGTGGCCTTTATTGTGTTGAAGTACATTCCTTCTATACCTAATTTGTTGACCATTTTTGTCATGAAGGGGTGTTGGATTTTATCAAATGCTTTTTCTGCATCTATTGAAATGATCATTTTTTTTCCCTTCATTCTGTTGATGTGCTGTATTGCATTTATAGATTTGTGTATGTAGAACCATCCTTGCATCCCTGGGATGAATCCCACTTGATCATGGCGAATAATCTTTTTAAAGTGTTGTTGGATTATGTTTGGTAGTATTTTGTTGAGGAGCTTTGCATCTGTGTTTGTTAAGGATATAGGTCTGTAGTTTTTTTGTTGTGTCTTTTTCCAGGTTTGGTATGAGAGTAATGCTGGCCTCGTAGAATGAGTTGTGAAGTATTCCCTCCTCTTCAATTTGTTGGAAAAGTTTAAGAGGAACTAGTAGTAGTTCTTTTTAAAATGTTTGGTAGAAGTTGGCAGTGAAGCCATATGGTCCTGGGATTTTCTTTGTTCGAAGACTTTATTACTGTGAGCAGTAATCTTAAAGGTAGAGAGTAGATCTACTCAGGAATAATTATATGAAACAGTTCCATTTTCATGACTCTTCTATAAATTTAAAAATGAACACACACCATCAGTAAATTTATACATATGTATAAATCTAGTTCACTGGAAATCATAGCTGTCTGCTCTATGCAGTAGCGACATATATCCCATGAGAAGACTTTCTTTAGTAAACAAATATTGCTTTATATTAAATTGTTATGTGAAAACTATGCTTCTTGTTTTAAAAGTACTCAATAGTAGGTAATTTTACTTATGTCGAAGTAGAACTGTGGGAGAAAATGTATTATAAGACAGTATTTCTTAAAATTATTTTCTTATTGAAGGTTATTTATTTTTCTTAACCTTTTCAATGGAAAATTTCAAACATCTGGAGTAGACAGAATGGTGTAATGAACCTCTCTGTGCCCATAATTCAGCTTCAGTAATTATTAATTCTGGATCAAATCTTGTTTCATTTATACCCTCATCAATTCCTCCTTTCCTTATTTTAAAAATTACTTTATTTCTTATGACAGTTTTAGATTTACAGAAAAACTGAGAAGATAGTACAGAGGTTATTATATACCTCAATCCAGTTTCCCCTATTATTCACATCTTAGATTGGCATGATATATTTGCTAAAAATAATGAACCAATACTGATACATTATTATTGACTAGAGTTCATAGTTTATTAGGATTTCCTTAGCTTTCTCGTAAAGCCTCTTTTCTGTTCCAGGATTCTATTCGGGATAACATATTACATTTATTTGTTTTGGCTGTGACAGTTTCTCAGACTTTCCATGTCTTTAAAGACCTTGACGGTTTTAAGGAGTCCTAGTCAGATATTCTTTAGATGCCCCACTATTGGAATGTGTCTGATGTTTTTCTCATAAGACTAAGGTTTTGGGTTATTGTGAGGAAGACTACAGAGGGGAAGTGATATTTTACCACATCTCATCAAGGTTGCATACTACCCACATGATTTATGAATGCCCTTGATTGTGTGTCATGTTTTTCCACTGTAAGTTACTTGTGCCCCCGGACCCCACACTCCCACCCACCCTTTACTGGAGAGGTCACTATGCCCAGCCATACTTAATTTATATCCCTCCTCCTTGAGGGATTTATTTGGAATTCTTCTGCGTGGGAGATTTGTCATTTCTCTCTCATTTAATAATTGATTTAATTATTCTTTTGTAGTCATACCACTTTGAAGCAAATTCCAGACATTATATATTTTTGCTTTTGTAAATATTTCAGTTTGTATTTCTAAATGATTAAGATTCTTTGCTTTGACATAATCACAATACATAATACACCAAGAAGTTAATTGTAATTTTTTGATATATCATCAAATATCCATTCTGTATTCAAATTTCTAATTATTTTATAAATAATTTTTTAAAAGAATGTTTGTTTGATTTAAGACCAAATAAGGCTTACATATTATATTGGTTGATATGTTTTTTAAATCTCTTTTCATCTATAGTTTTCTTCCTTGATCTTTCATTTTTTTCTTGTAATCTACTTTTTGTAAGATCAGTTACATGTAAAATACCTTTATTTTATTTTTGAAAACTTTCATTTATTTGTCTGTCCAACAAGTATATTTTTAATTTGGAACAGGAACTTACTGAAAAATTAAAATACATTCCAAAATCAAAGAATCTAATACCCAAAGATTTATTGAGCATCTACTATGTGTCAAGTACCATGTCAAGTGCTGGGAATATAACAGTAAATAAGAACAGAAGATGAATAAGAAAATCACATTTAAACCAATTTCACTTATCTCCCTTTCTTTACCTCAACATAAATAATGAAATCAAACAATTAGTTGGGGGCTTATTTTGTGCTAGGCATGGGTAAATACTATTTTCTAACTTTAAAGATGAGGAAATTAGGGCTGGCTGGTTAGCTCAGTTAGTTAGAGCTTGGTGTTATAACACCAGTCAGTGGTTTGGATCATTATACTAGCTGGCTGCCAAAACAAAACCAAAACCAAAAAATCATAAAACTTTAAAGATGGAGAAATTAAACTACAGCATTTTAGCTGGTAAGATGTACCACTGTGACTTGATCTCAGGCAGTATAGCTCCAAAGTGTAACCAGGAGTTGGCAAACATTCTTTAATCAGAAACAGTAAATATTTTAGGCTTTGCAGACTACATATGAAAGTAAAGTATCTTAGAAGATGCTTTTAATACTTTAGGTTTTTCAGACTACATATGATCTCTGTCATTGCGGCTTTTTCTCTTCCTTTCCCACTCCCCGTTTATAACCCTTTAAAAATGTAAAATCTAGTCTCAGCTTGCAGGCCATATAAAAACAGTCCACAAGCTGGATCTAGTTCACAGGTCATAGTTTTCCAACTTCTGCTAACCACTGCACTATACTGCCTCTTGTCAGCATCATAATTGTCACACTCAAAATAGCCTCAGAATCTCTGCCATCCCATGGGCTTCATTCTTCCTTTGTGATGCATTGGATCCATCTTCTCTTGTTTTCATCATCCATGGAGGTGTGCAACAGTAGGGCTGAGCTTTCAGGTAATTTCTCTACCAGGTATATCTTCTTAGGGCCTGGATAAAGGAACGTGGAGAACTCAAAGACAATAAATGTCAAGGAAATCTGAATGTGGGGGTAGTGGATTTGAGTGATTTCCAGAGTATAAAAGGATGAGTGGCCTAAGTAAGCAGGGAGAATGGGATAAATAGTTTCTCTTCACAAACGAAGAGGACAACTTTGACCTTTGTGGCCACAATTCCACTCTAAGGTCTTCCTTATTGTTTAGGTGGGGAACCCACTCAACTGTTGGGGGTATGTAAGAGGCTGGCAGAGATGCTTTCCAATGGAGAAAGACACAACTTGATATCTTATTTTAAGGAAAGACCTTCTCCCATGAGTTGTGAATAAAGAAGACTAGACAAAGTCAAGGGCCTAGCTGTGGTCCTAGCTCTACCACCAAAATGTAGTCAGCTTTGCATGGCTCATCTGGTCTATATATCTGAAAAATCATAAGGTAGGCTAAGATGTGTTGGCCAAAAACTGAGGCTGAAGGTAACCTCTCTGGAAAGCTGGTATCTCTAGCTACATTTATTGGGCACTTAACGTGTCATGGGCCATGCTAAGCAATTTACACACATTATCTCACTTGATCCTCATAGCTCAGTGAGGTTAGCATCATTATGCCTATTTTACAGGTACAGAAATTGTGGCATAAATAGGCATAAACAACTTGCTTAAAATCATAGAACTAGTAAGACTGGTACTCAAATCCAGATATGCCTGGTTACAAAGTTTCAACAGGTAATTTTTGAGTACCTACTAGTTAAGCACCCAGTGGTTACTCATCCAATAAAATGTATCAAATACTTTCTAAGTACCAGGCACAGTGTTAGGTATTGGGGATATTAAGAGGATCAAAATGAAGTTCCAGCTCTTTGGGAGGAAGGTGCTCTCTCCTCCCTTACAGATCACTGCCCCCACCTTTCATGTACCTTTCCACCTACACATGTATCTTCATCTGTGATAACATTCATTATATACATTCATTAGTCCACAACCATGTGGATAGATATGTACACCTATGATCTTCATTCTTTACATTTTCTACCAACTGGAGAGAGAAAATATAGGCAGTTGTGATATCCATGTATATCTTAACAGTGCCCTCATATCACGTGAAGAGGCTCCTAATTCAAACTGAACGATTGGAATCTGTTTCTCTAGCTGTAGAGATGATTAGCTATACTTGACAACCATTTCTAGGTAAACAGAGAAAGTTTATACTTAGAAACATCCCCAGGGATAAATATTCATTAAATGTTTTGTAGTTTGGATCATTGTAATGTATACACTTTCCTGACATTTCCTACTATCCAATTTATTTCCCTATTTCTCATCTATACTGATACTAGAATATACTTTTTAAAAGTGTAGAAGCGGGCCTGTGATTTCACAGTTCACCAAAATATAAGCATGCAACAATTGTTTAAAAATGTGAGCTACTCAGTCAGCCATCAACTTTGTTCAGATTCAATCATTTGATTCATTGTAAACTTTCCAGGCTCCTGGTCTCAGTACATGGTCCTGGAGTTTTATATCATTCAGAAACTCAGGGATCCGAAGCTCTCATTAGATAGCTGTAGCTAAAAATATGGGTTTTGTAATTAAGACAGCCTGTGTTTAAATTACAGTCCTACCACTTTCAAACAGATGACTTAGACAATCTGTTTAATCTCAAATCTCAGTTTCCTCATTTATAAAATGGGAGTAATACTACCAATAGAATTGTGAAGAATAATAAAAAGTGCTAAGTAATACCTGCCACAAATGACTATTAGTTAATATTAATATTATTTAAAATAACATCATTATTACAATATATAATCCATTCTATGATTTTGAATTGCATAAATTGATTTTGGTCCTCTTGGTCTAATTTTTTTAATGATTGTTTATTCATTTTTAAATAATTTTATTTAAGCTTTTATTCAACCCTCGTAATATTTTTTCTTCTGGATTTTGTGTTATGGAACGAAGAAGAAAATAAGCTAGTTTCTGCCCTGAGGAATGGATAGTTTTGCTGGAAGATTATAGTTACAGGCCTGTATTCCTCAAGCTTTAATGTGCATGGAGATCACTTGTGGATTTTGCTAAAATGCCATTTCTGATTCAGCAGGTCTGCGTTGGGACCTGAGAGTCTGAATTTCTAACAAGCTCCCAGGCGACGCCAAAGCTGCTGGTTCACGGACCGCACTTTGAGTTGTAAAGCCAATCAGTGCTGTAGGATTTCAAGGAGGATGGAGATTAATGTCGACCCTGCCTTGTTTATAATATTAACAAAAGAAAGAAAGCAAACAACATGTGCTTTTTTCTACAACATTTAATAAGTGGAAGTTTAATATTTTTTCATGATAATGAGGACAATTATGTTGTACCAGGAAGACCAGGGCAATGCCTGCAACTCATTCACAGCAATCTTGCAAACTGTAAGGCTTAGAGTAGCCATAACTTTGTCCTGGATTCTAATTTTTCTATAAAATTTTATTGTATTAATCTTAAGTGTGTTTTCCACTGTAAGTCACTTCAGATCTTCCTTACTTGAAAGAAATGGAATATAAACAAATGCATTTAATACCATTGTTTTAGTTAGACAGCACTGTTTTAAAAAATTTAAAGTCTTCAAGATGAAAGTTAAATCCAAGTGAAATAGACCATATATTAAAAACTTATAATGATGTGGCATATTTTGTGCATTAAATCAACTTTTTGTGTGGGGGGAAAAAACTATGTGTTAGAACCATATTTTAAATGCCATCTCCATATATTTTCATTTAGGTATTACGAAGATCCACTAACAAGCTATAATAACGCTCTTTAGAAATGACAGGTAATAATGAGGACTAGAATCCTGGATGGAAGATTCTGCTAAGATACTTCTTCAGACTCAAATGTTGGAATGTCAGTGAAGGTTGTCAAGACATCGCTGGGTTCAAAGGAGAGTGACTTTGGTGGATCTCTCTTATTTATTTCACAAATATCTCTGTCCTATTCACTTTTATCTAAAGAATTGCTATTATTTCTGCTTTTGTCCTACTTTTCTTTCATCTTCTATATCAGGGATTGAAAACCTCGTTCCTCTAATTGTGTCTGACATGAAGCTGTCAATCTTGTCTCCAAGGCCTTTATTGAAATGTTCCAGACGTGTGGGCAGAATGTAGGACTGCAGGCGCGACTGGCCCTGATTCTTAAATGGTCAGTGCATCCTCTTTCCCCAGCCTCCGGGGCTGTCCACCACAGTCATGCATGTCATGCCACTTCAAAGCACCTTTTTATCCAGCCTTTTATTTTCCTCCTTCAGAAAATGACCAGTGTAGTGTGTCATTTTCTCTTATTGCCAGTATGCAAGTCTCCAGTTCCCAAGGCAGCACACAGACTTCTCCCAGAGTTTGACGTCTTCAGCTCACCAGTCTAAACTTCTATAAATTAAATTTAGAATAAAATTTCAAGTATTATTTCCATCTTCATATAGGCCCCAAATAAAACATAAGTATATTGAAGGGGGGTGTCATAAACCCTTGATCGTGTGCCTATGCTTTCATTGTTTGTAAATGACCTTTTAAAATTTTAGATCACCAGAGAGCTCCCTTTAGAAGTGTACCCCCTTTTTTTAATAGAAATATGTCTTCCCTTCTGTTCTTTTCCAATTTGGATGATGGACAGATATATGGACAAAATGACTCATTTTCAGGACATCCCACTCCAATCGAACTATTTATTTTAGACTCTTGGATCAATGGCTTGTCTAAAATCTAGCTGTACCCTCTGTTCTTTTTTTGTTTGTTTTGTTTGAAATATCATAAGCTCAATATGACATTGTTACTTTCCCACTCCTGATTCCTTTTTGTTTTTACATCAACTTATTCTTCCTTGATGGTCATAATTAAGTCCAGAGATTGTTGTTCTGATATCCTTCTTCTACTTCTGAGTGATAAAAAGTGAGTCAGGTTTGCATTATTGGATATTCTTTATTTATCCAAATAAGACAACTAACAAACATTTGGTTAGTTATGGCTCTTTATTACATTTTACCTTGTATTTTTACCAGTTTACATATATTCCCTTGTGATTGCTTTTCTCTCTCTTTTACTTGACTGTGTGCACCTGGAGGGTGTGAACTCACTCTGTTTTAAAAAAATTTTATTGAATCATAATTGATTATATATATTTTTGGAGTTCAATGTTGATATATGTTGATCAAATCTATATTACTCGCACATATATCGTTACAAATCATACTTATTCTTTATGCCCCTTGTCCAATCTCTCCCCATCCCCCTCTCCCTCCCACCTCTACCCTCTAATTACCCTAGATTTCTTCTCTCCTTCTGAAAGAGTAATGGTTACTCTGTTGATTTGTTGCCTAGATGATCTGTCCAATGCTGAGAGGTTTGTTCAGGTCCCCCAGTATTATCGTAGAGCAGATGCTTCTTCTGTCACTCTGGAATGGGCTTGGTGGAGAGAGACATTTTCTTCTTTTCTTTGGTCTCTGCTGGTGACTCTCCTTGTGTCAATGCACTCCAGTGGCTGGCAGGCCATCTGCATGGTGGTTGTGGCATCTAGCCACTTTCGTGGCAGCCATGGTTATTGTAGTGGCTGTGGTGGGCCACCCAGATGGAGGTGATGTTTTTGGCACACTCCTTGCGTAGTTGCTGGTGGCAGTGGCAATGTGCCTGGTTGTGGGAGGGGGTCCAGTCCCTGACTCCATGCCTCAGGACCCGGGCAGGCCCCATGGTAGCAGTGGTGTTCCTGGCTGTGGGTGGAGGGCCTTGTCTGCACTCCATACCTCAGGACCCCAAGTGGGCCCTGTGATGGCAGTGGTGTGCCTGGTTGTTTGGACTTACTCTTGACTTTCTACCTCCAGAAATGAGAGCAGTGCCAGGCCTGTAGTGGGAGCTTAGTCCATTGCCATGGAATGGTTGAAAATGTGTTCTTACAGATTTGATTTTATTGATTTTCAGAATGATTTGATCTTATTGATTTTCAATAAACAGAAACCTGTTTGTTGCTTAGATCAAATTATAGAATAAAATAACTGTATATACTTTTCTTAGTTTAAAAAATTTACTACTTTTTAATTATAAAACAGGAATTACATGCACCAGGTGAAGAAGGCAATATTTAACATGGGTGTCAGTGCTTATCCCAGTTTAAAATGACTATGAATATAGACACAGAATCAGCCTAAGATTCTGCATTTCTAAGAAGCACTCAGGGGATGCTGCTGTTGGCATTCTGGGGACCACATTTTGAGTAGCAAGGCCCTAACAGGGCTTAGGCTTCCTCTGCTCCCAAATCACACTAATGATTGGCTTTGCCTGATAATTACTTTTTTCTTAATTTTTTTCAACTACCAAGGTCTGATATAAAACATTCAGAAATGACAGAAATACAAAATGTAGGAAGCAAAAGTTCCCAATAATCATTTCTCCTAGAGACAGCTTCAGTCAACAATTTCATGCATATTCTTCCAAATTATTTTCTGTATTTATGTATATGACTGTTTTATGAGAAATGAACTTATACAAAACATTCTGTATTTGTTTTTTTCACTTTTTAACTTCCAATGCATTTTGGGCTTTCTTCCCAAGTAAGAACCTATAGGTCTTCCGTTCTATTTAAAGAATGGTTAATATATGCCTTAGATGTTATTTAGAAGTTATATTATTAAGAAGATATTTATGTAAACAAAGCTTTTTTTATTTTTTAATTGTTTTTATTAGCATATTCATTATTATAAATCATACTTATTCTTTATGCCTCTTTTCCAATCTCTCCCTCTCCCCTTCCCTCCTCCCCTTTAATAACCATAAATTTGTTCTCTCCTGATAGATTAACTGTTTCTCTGTTAATTTGTTGCCTGTATGATCTGTTCAGTACTGAGAAAGGTGTGTCAGTTCCCCCGCTATTGTGTTATGGTAGATGCTTCTTCTATTACTCTGGAGTGTGCTTTGTGAAAAGAGAGGACCTCTTCTTTTCTCCTTGGTCTTTGCTGGTGACACTCCTTGTGTCAATGCAGTTGAGAGTCTGGTGTGTCATCTGCACAGTGGATGTGACTACTGCAATAGTGACTGCTATAGCGACTAGGTTTTTGCAGCAGTTGTGGTAACTGTGGTGGCTATGGTGGGCTACCCACATGGAAATGGTGTTTTTGGTGTGCTCTTTACCTAGTTGCAGCTGGGTTCAGCTTCCCCTGACTCTATGTCTCAGGACCCCAGTAGGGCCCTACGTGGCAGCAGCAGCGTGCCTGGTTTGCAGCTGGGCTGGGCTTCCCCTGGCTCCATCAATAAAGATTTTAAAAATAAAAACAACAGCAATTTAGAAAGGAGTCAAAGTTATATATATTAATAGTTTAAAAAAGAAAGAAATAAACTTGCCTCTAGATCTTGAAGTGATGACACTTTTAAAGGAGTGAACAGGCAGAGAGTTAAACAAGACATTCTGGTGGGATTAAAAAGGAGACATGATCCATCCCTTCCTTGCAAGCAATGACATCTCCCAGGGATTCCCTGTAGGCCTAGGTCTGGGATCTTGAAGGACATTTTCAATAATGATGTAAAGAAACCCTGAGTTAGCCCATGACCCACCACTCTGGGTCTGGAGATGAGTGTCACACTCATCAGGTAGACACCTCCCGCCCCTCATCCCCATGCCAGGTCTGCAGCCACCAGAAGCCTTTTGCCTCGGGCACCACACAGCTGCATGGCAGCAGCTGATTGCTCCTGAGCCCATGGCAGCGCGACTTTCAGAGGCAATGGCTCTTTCATTCTGGTGAGAGCGGCATTCAGGTCCAGCTGAGAGATCCCCTTTCCCTTGAAGGTGAGGCTGGTGGCCCATGTGTCCAGAACTCCTGTGACCCCTGACAGAGACTGAAATTCCCCACCTTGGAAGAGGTGAGTGTTGGTGCACAGAGCTGTTTTACACAAATGATAGGCAGAATAAATTCAAAATTGCTCTTCAAATGGCTGTCTAGGCTACAGGGACACTTGTGTTGGCTTGAGCTGTATGTCTCTGATTCCACTCCAGGAATTCATAAAGACAAGTATCTTTGTCCTTTCTCTGTCTCTCACTTAAGAATAAGGATTTCTGGCCAGAGGATTCTCTAAATTCCTGTCTGAATTGGAATGACCAGACTGGGATCTTAGCAATTAATTTGGCTGAGAATCTTTCTGCAATAAAAAGACTACCCCCTTCCCCGTCCTCAAATCAAGCTGGAAATATGATAGATTCAGTTAATCTTCAACAGGCAATTTCAGATGTTTTAGAGCCACTTCTACTGCATGATTAATTACTTCAGTGTTTGGCAAGTATTAAACCAGAGAGTTCTGTGGGGAGGGAGCGGGAGCGCAGCCTGCAGCTGGTCCGCTCTTTGTTCCTGCTCAGGCCTGGCCTCTGTTCTCCCTCAACAAAGCACAGCTGGCTTATGTCTGTCACAATCAATGGGATGACATTTCCGAACTGGTAATTACCAAAAGGATTCCTGTTGATGCCTTTTGGAACTGCCAATCTTAAAGGTAGCTCTTGGCTCCTGCTGAGTACAGTATGTCTGCCTTTTGGCTTTTTATCTCCCTTTTCATACTTGAACTGAAAGAAAGGTTTGTGTGGAGACTTGTAGTTCCTGCCTAGCCCCTCTCTTCCTTCCCCTCACCCATCCACATGGTAAAGAATACCACAGAGATTCTAGAACCCTCTGCATGTGCTGAATAACACTGGCCGAGGAGTATACCAGGAAAAAGCTTCCTAAGAAACGTGAATGGAAAATGAATATGAGCTGTACACGAAGGTATCTATAGTTTCATGTTCCATGGGGAAAAGGTTATTATTTTCTGGGGGATTAAGTGAGAGTGTCTCTCATAATTTGGTGTTCACCAAAGAGAAGAATTGAGAGAACTCACTGGATTCAGCAATCTAGGAAAAACTCCAAGGTGACATATATCTCTTTACATAGTTATAGTCTTTCAAGCACTAGAATATTTAACAGACAATTTTTGAAGGTGGCTCTATAGGAGGGGTCAACCAGTAGACTTCATAGAGGAATATGTTTATTCCTTCCTTCATTCAGCAATGGCTTATTGCGGGGGTGCTATGTGCCAGCCATTGTTTCAATGCTGAGAATTGGAACAGTACCAGACAGCCTGGGATGGGAGCGGGAATAGCACTCTTTGCATAGCTTCCTTGAATGAACTTGAGGGACGCTCTCATTCTATCTGTACTTTCCCTACCAATCCCAGACTCTTAAGCATATACTAGTTTTCCTCACTTGTTGTATTTTGATGATAATATGGCTATTGCCTCTGAGACTTAGGTTAAAATAACTAAGACACACTGAATGAAGATTGGCCAGGAAGTGGGCACATGAATGTCAGCTAAGGGCAGGCAAGGAGAAATTCAGGACAAAGGAGAAATTTAAAATGGCTGAGAAAATAAAAAAAAAATACATGGAAAGAAGAAGGATGAAAAACAAAGATTACTTTGTGCAGATGTGTGGTTTAAAAAATGGTGTCCTTTGATGAACAGTGCCAAGACCAAAAGTGGATTAATAGTTGCCAGGGGCGAGGATAGTGGAGAATGGGGAATCATTGCTAATAGGTATAGGGTTTCTTTTTGGGGTATTAAAAGTGTTCTAAAATTAGATAGTGGTGATGTTTGCTCAACTCTGTGAAACTACTAAAAGTCACTGATTTTATACTTTAAAGGGGTAAATTTTATTTATTTATTTATTTATGTATTTATTTATTTTTTTAATTTATAAATATACAATGTAGTTGATTTTTGTGTCCAAAGGGATAAGTTTTATGGCATGTGAATTGTATCTCAATAAAGCTGTTATAAAAAATAGGTACTTGTTCAAGCTTGACTAAAGTGAACTCCCATCTTCCTGTGATGTAGGAACCTAAGTGGGTGTTTCTTCAATAGATAATCTAACTTATGAATTGCTAATAAACTTAGTTTCTGTATAAGATGATTTTGGAGAAACTTACGCAAGTACATGTTTTAACAGCTAGTGTCTTTTTGGCTTAGAAAATGGAAGAGAGATCAATTACTAGAAAATGCTAATATGGAAGAACTGGAAATATAAATATTTATATATGTATCTAAAAAGAATAGGAGAAATAGGCTTAACACTGATAATGTGTGGGAAAGCTCTAGATCTGTGTTGTTCAGGCTGGTGGCCATTGGTCACACATGGTTATTTACATTTAAATTAACTACAGTTGAATAAATTTCTAAGTTCACTTTCTCAGTTACACTAGCCACAATTCAAATGCTCAGCAAGCACATGTCACTAGTGGCTACTGGATTGGACAGTGCAAATATAGCATGTTCTATTAGATAGCTTTACTCTAGGTGTTAGGTGTATGGTGATGTACCTTACAACATCTCACAATTTGCTCCATGAGAGAATCTAGAACAGTCTCTTCTTCAAGAATCTACACCGAAAGCCTGCCAAGACCCAGGACTATCCCAGTGGAAATGAGAGTCCTTATTGCATCAACTCAGGGTTTCAGTCCATGGTAAACAAGCAATTCCTCAGAATTATGAATCAAATGCTTACATTTAACTCATAGCAGCAAGAAAGGTGTCCCCCAAAAGTTCACGTATTGAAAACTTGACCCCCATCATAACAGTGTTAAGAGCTTGGGAAATCCTATTATGGTATTTGAAATGTGAGGCCTTTTCAGAGGTGATTAGATCTTGAGGACTGTGTCCTCATGAAAGGATTGATTCATTCACGGTGTAATGGGTTGATAGTTTAATGGGTGTGGATCTGATGTTTTTATAAGGAGAGTGAGTGAGAAGTTTAGCTCTCTTGCTCAGGCCATATTCTCTTACCATGTGATACTCTGGTCACCATGGGACCCTGTAAAGAGTTCCCATCAAAAGAAGGCCCTCACCAGATGTGTTCTCTGGATTTTGGACTTCCCAGCCTCCAAAACTATATGAAATAAATTTCATTTTTTGATAAATTATCCAGTTTCAGGTATTTTGTTAATAAGCAACAGAAACAGACTAATACACTTGCTAATATTGGCATTCTTTTAAAATACAATTTTTATGAATTATTATTATGAGTTCCTGTTCCTACATAGGGTGCAGAGGGGATGGAACAAAGTAAGAGATGAAAGAGGAAACCTCCACCTTACCTTACACAACACCTTATCTACATAGAAAGAGTATAAACTTGTAGAAGACAGGCACTTTTTCTTAGTCCACTGTCTTCTATCAGTAACATTTAGGACCAAAAAAAACCAACAAAAAACCCCCCCAAACCATTAGAAATATTAAAAAGTATTATTTTCAATGTTATACAAAGAAGAAAGCAAACTAATATTAAAGATCTAATATTGTGCCAGATACTTGAAATATGTTATATCATTTAATCTTTACAGTGACCATTTA
>NW_007727395.1:189708-193729 GCF_000696425.1 Galeopterus variegatus
CAACAAAAAACCCCCCCAAACCATTAGAAATATTAAAAAGTATTATTTTCAATGTTATACAAAGAAGAAAGCAAACTAATATTAAAGATCTAATATTGTGCCAGATACTTGAAATATGTTATATCATTTAATCTTTACAGTGACCATTTAGGGAGCAGTTATTATTATAATTGGAATATTATATATCTTACAGATGAGACAACCAAGTTTTAAAAAAGTTAAGCAGTTTAACCAGGTCACATCATGTATAGGTGAAAAAAATCTGGGTTCTGTTCCAGGTCTGCTTAATAGCCCCAATTCTTCTTCCTCATGCAGAAGTGCTGTTTTTTAGGATAGGCCCATAGAAAGTAATTCTAAAGTAGCAGCACACTGGCCAAAGGAAAACTTAGCAATTGACCGCACTCTTGCTTTTTTAGAGGATTAAAATAATGTATCAGCTGCAGGGGTGGAGAAATCATTTGGCCGTGGATTCTGCAATCCAACTCAATTGAATTTTTTGTTAGTTTAGAATAAGTTTGGGTTTACCTTTACCAGGCAAACACACCTGTTACTTACTAAGTCTTTCGGGGGGGAGAAAGGTTTAGTAAAAATTTCTTGTGCTCCTTTGACATCAAATAGTTCGTTGAAATTACATTCGGGAAAAGCATGTAAATTACATGTACCTGCAAATATGGATTTAAAAATAAAGTCATTTAATTAACACTTCAGGTTATAGTTAACCTATGATCATCATTTATTTAGAAGATTTAAAGAGACTCCCGAGTGTATATTTTCCCACTTTTTGCTACTCAGACACTTAAATGAGCAGAGTTGGTTGATTTTCTCTTAGACAGTTTTTCAAGCATTCTTTTGAGTCTTTCTCCCTTATATTCTTTATTAAAGCTAGTTTAACTTTTGCCAAGCGATTCCTTTCTAAGAAAAATTATTTTCTCTACCCCTTTTACTGTGGATCACTTAGGAAAAGTGTGTTTGAACAAGGAACCGTGTTATCTTCCCAACGGGGCATTTGAACTCCCCTGTTGCCTAAGGGCCAATCACATATTTCTAGGCTTCAGACTCAATGGAGTCATCAAGAAAACTGAAATGTGGCAAAATAAATCATAAAAAGGTCTGTTTACTTTAGGTCAGATATTGAGGACTTCTGATATGTAGTCATTAAGGTGAGTGGAAGTAAACATCCTCCTAACTATCCAGGATAAAGAAAGTTCACAAAAATTTCTCTTGTTCCTTATCTCTCTCTTTTCAATGAGGTGTCACCAAATGCCAGACTCTGGAATGCAGCCATTTCCCCTGCTATGTATTCATCAGCAGATCTATGTCAACTGACGTTAAGTCTAGCTTTCCTGTTTAACAGTGATGGAATAACTAGTGGGAACTTATTTAATCAATACACTGTCTTTTAAAATATACTTCAAATTTAATAGAAAGTAGCTTCATAAAAGTATTGGGAACAGATCTGGGTCTGTCTCCCTTCCTTTTCCTCTCTTACTAGTGACCCTTTGGTCATTAGAGTTTGGCTTCCTGTGAAAACTGTGACGTTGAGTTAAAAGAGGCAGAGAAAGAGATGGTTTCATAGGCTCGGTTTGTCACATTATTTATTTTGTACATTTTATTAGATTTTTCCCAAAAGCGCATTCCATCTAACTGTAAAGTATTCTGTTAGATAAAAATATTTTAAAATATTGGTAGGGTATTTTTAATCTTTAAAGAAAAACTATTATATAACTTCAAATATTGACATTATCAGCAGGTTTGCAAAAAACAAGTGGCAACAGCTATAGATAAAAGAAAGAGTACAAAGGATTAAAAATGTTACTTATAGCAAGATCTATATTTAGACTTGACATAATATAACGACCAGGGAGAAATTTTACATAAGCATTACTAAGGCACACTTGAAAGTTTCTCTAACATGACGTTAATTAGAGAACCTCCTAATGATTACGTGACTCTTTTTGGTACTAAAGCCTTGTAGTAGCTGCACACTAACATAAGCAACTGGCTTAGAATAAATACATGAATACTGAGTATAAAAACTGATAAAAAATCTTTAAATGAGAACATTTTTTCCTAAGTAAAATGTGTTATTAACCAATGTAGTTTTCCCAATACATTCATTTCACTGCTTAATTACTTTTATTTATAAAAACTTCTATAATATTCTTCCTGTAGTATAAATAGATAATTTCATCCTATAGATATCTGTTCCTAAGTAAAATGTGTTATTAACCAATGTAGTTTTCCCAATACATTCATTTCACTGCTTAATTACTTTTATTTATAAAACTTCTATAATATTCTTCCTGTAGTATAAATAGATAATTTCATCCTATAGATATCTGTTGAACACACCATGTGAAAGGCAGTATGTCAGGGACTGTAGATAGAACAATGGATCAGATACAGTTGTATCTTTGAGGATTGTGTTCTAGGGAAGAGAAAGACAGCAATACATTATGATAAACACTAAAATAAAAAGTCATATTCAAGGTGAGATGGGAATATTAAAGAGAAAGTAACTCCTATGGACAAGCTAATCTGGGCACATTTTTCAAAGGACACGTGCTTCCCTTCACCCTCACCCCTAACCCCCATATAGTTCCCCTCCCACTTGAGGGTTATGTCAGAATTTTCCAAAGACAGCCTCCTATTGCCAGTGGATTCTAACACTGCCTCCCGCTTCACTCATCAGAATCTTGGTGGTAGTGGTGAAGTACAGTCCAGGCCTATTTAAAGTTCAAAAGGTCTTTCCAAATCTTTCCTCTTTGTAGAAAACAGAACTTCATCTTGTTTTTCTTTTTAAAAATAATTTGGTCTCGGTATTTTGTCATGTGTGTTAGTGGTATGTTGTGGCATGTGGAGCGGGTTGGGGGAGAGGGGGAAGATGAGGACAGTCCAGGGGGATTCCTGCAGAAACAGTTCCAGATATTTTTCCTTTTTAATAATTTTTTAAAATAGACATATTTGTCAGTGTATTTAGGAAACTCAGGGCAAAAGTCTGGGAAACTTTGCTAAGAACCTCTTCAACTATCTTTACCCAGACATTCTGTACAGATTTCCAGGCCTCTGTATTGTTTGCACTAATGGTCTGTGGTTAATTGCTAAGAAAGCCAAATATTAATGCACCCAAAGCCAGCAAAGCAATCCTCAGTGCTAAAATTCAACCTAAAGGCATAGTGATGATAGTTCTACTTAGGCAAATACTAAGGGCAAAAAAAATTATTTGTTGAGCCAAACCATTCCAACAATCCAACGAACAGTAGCACCATGGAGTGATCCTCACTGAATATCTACTGAGGGTATCAGCTTCACACAGTCATGCATTCACTCCTGACCAGAGGAAACTTCAATGCTTTCCAGAGTAGTTAATGGATGATAGTGTTAGACTAAATCTCCGTACAATTACAACAAATACAGTCCAGTGAGTTAATGTAATAAACTCTTTGAAAAGAGTCAATCTGACTGTCCATAACTTAGTACAGGATTTTATGAATGTAAATTCCAAATATCATGAAACAACACATTCAAGCATCAATGCTGCATTTCTAAATCCTGATGTACTATTTTGCTCCAGAGACATCACTTTTTTAAGTTTTAATTTTTTTCATTGCACATGTTTATGGGGTACAATTTGTTGTTTCAATAGCTGCATGTATTGTATAATGATCTAATCAGAAGACTTAGTATATCTGAGACGTTGATTTTTAAACTGCTTTATTGAGGTATAATTTACATACAAAAATTTCACCCGTTATAAGTGTACAATTCAATGACTTTTAGTAAATTTGTAGAATTGTGCAATGATTACCACAGTCCAGTTTTAGAACATTTCCATTACTTTGAAAAGTTTCCTCACGTCCATTTCTAGAAAAGACCCACCCTCATTCCCAGTCCTAGGCAAACACTGATCTGCTTTTGTCCCTATAAATTTGCCTTTTGTGGACATTCATTTAAGCGCAACCATACAATGTGTAGTCTGTGATGTCTCCCTTTTTGACATAATGCATTGTCTTTGAGATCC
>NW_007727395.1:194354-195234 GCF_000696425.1 Galeopterus variegatus
CCATACAATGTGTAGTCTGTGATGTCTCCCTTTTTGACATAATGCATTGTCTTTGAGATCCCTCCATGTTATAGCATATGCTAGTAGTATGTTTATTTTTATTGCTGCCTAGTATTTCATAATTGTTCTAGAGTTATGTATGTATGGAATCTCATGTGTGGAAAGTATAAACATTTTGCATATACATTTTCCAATTATCAGTGTTCATCCATAAGATAAAAATTGACTATATGTTCATGAGATATGAAACTTCTGGAAAATTTTTGCTGTGGATGATCATAAAGACTGAATCATGTGATGATTCAGTCATGTGAATGATTCAACATTGGCACAGAAACGGCAATTGAGTTTCAAAAGGGAGTCTCAATTGTGTTTGGGAAATATGGATCCTTTCATTAAGATATTTTATTGCTTTCTTTGGATAAGCCAAATATTATCTATGTAAGACAGGTATATCTGATTAAGCTATCAACATCCAGATTATAATTTTCAGAAACAAAACGTAAACAGATGGATTTTAAGAATCCGTCTTAAATCTCTTAAACAGTTAAGAAAGTCTTGGAGCTTATAGTCTGCCTAGGTTGCTGGGGACTTAGACACTGTAAATTTCCTAAAGAACTTGGTGCCTTGGGAGTGAGGAATTGTCAGGAGGAAGTGTGGCGTGACCAACACCTCACCATGTTGTTTCACTTGGGAATTTGGGACAAGGCTCTGGCTGAAGGCAAGCAACACCCTAAGTGGCAGAGGCTGGGGGAATATAAATTAAATAACAAAACAATGGAACAACAGAAAAAAAACTGCTTGTAAGCAAATTGTTAGGTGAAAAGGACATAAATGTGAATTTATGTTTTGACTGGAGGGGAACACAGTAAAAAAAAAA
>NW_007727395.1:195616-196425 GCF_000696425.1 Galeopterus variegatus
AAAAAAAAAAGGTCATTTTCCACAGTGTTTTTCCCACATTTCTCTTTTACCATATTGGTTACTGATGTTTTTATTACAACGTTTATGTAATTAAGAAGAACTCATTGGGTGGAGAAAAACATACTCAAACAAAGCAATTTGCTCCAATTTAAAATAGTTTAAAAGCTCCTAGTCAGAAAATGTGGCTTTGAGCCTTGGTTCTGCAACTTATTAGTAAGCATCTTTTTCTTTTACTACTTCAGTTCACTCACGTGCAAAATATCGATAGTAGAATCTATCTTTCCGTTTTTAAGATAGTTTTGGATAGAATCAAATAAAATAATACACGAGACTCCTACTTTAGCCTGAAATAGAGCTAACACTTATTGAAATATATCCATTCATTCATTCATTCAGCAAACATTTATTGAGGTTGTGCTATGTGTCAGGCATCATGGGGATATAGAGGAAGCAAGATGGACAGCATTTTTACGATTACAGTCTTATGGAGGAGATAGATGCAGTATTCAACAATAACTGCACAAATAGCAATGCAATTACCAATATGGTAGGTATAAAGGAAAAGTACAGAGAACTTGTATAACAGGAAGTTCAAACCTTGGCTGGGGCATTGCCAACACTGTGTCTTTCAATCCTTTCAAGAACACTGTGAGGTAGATAATATCTCCATTTTACAGATGAAAAGACTGAGGCTTAGAGAGCTGTGTTGACTTCGTTTCTTCTTCCCTTAACAATGCTTTTCTCATATCTCCTGCACAGTGCTAGGCTTAGAACCAGGGACTCCAGAAAGGCTTTTCTGTTGATTGATT
>NW_007727395.1:197400-203256 GCF_000696425.1 Galeopterus variegatus
CACACACACACACACACATATGCAAAAGATGTCATTTACTGTATATGCAAACAGGTGGGTGTTGAGGAAGGTGCAGTGGTTTTTAGCCTTGGTGGACCAGATGCAAATGTTGAAAGGCTGGAGAGAAAACAGCAAGGCAAAGTTCCAGTCTGTCTGTCCCTCATGGTGGGGAAGTTTAGGGTTAAGGTAGGGGTGATAAGAAGGGACATGAACCTCCACACTCTCTATTTATGCTTAGTAAAAGATGGCTTCCTTATAACTCAAAGTACATTTAAAACTTTCATACAGCCCGTAATTTAGATAAGAAAAATCAATTCCTGTCTGGGTCTTCCCAGTAATCTATCTGCTTCCGAGTGTTGGGGGGGGGGGGGTTGATATTGCTTCTTTCAAGCACAGTGCCCTTTAGAGAGATCCTGATCTTGTGACCCCAGAGCTCAGGGAGATGAATAGGAAAAACAAGAAACCGGTGAGGGGCTAAGAAGTAGGCAAACATCCGATATTTTCCCTTGGACCGCAGGGCTAAGGTCCTAGATTTTTCAGACTTGGGGCAGGTGGCCTTTCTGGGCCCTTACAGTCACCTCCAAGGGACAATGTCAATACTTTTCTCTTGCTGGAATTTTGTTTTTAATATTACTTGAAATAGAACTGATCAGATCATCTAGTATGTCAGATAAACATAGCTGTGAAATTTGAAACCCTCTTTTCATGTATAAAACACTATGGTGGCTCCTTAATGACAAAATGAATGAATGAATGAATGAATGAACGAATGAATAAATAAATAAGAATAAAAATAAATAAAAACTCTGAGGGTCTCATGTACTGACTTTTAGTATTCTAGGAAAGATTATGATTTATGATAGCAAAATGAATAAATGGAAATTGTTTATTTGTATTCTCTTCCCCTTCTCCTTAACTTGAGATCCTCGGTGAATCCTTTAAATTCCATGCTAAAATTTGTTTGTGTGCACATTTTTCTGGGAAGACAGATGGTCTGTAGCTATAGTTTTTTAAATGATCTGCTACCTAAAATATTTTAAGAGCCAATCTTAGTGTTCTATTTGGTTCCATCCCTGACTTTCTTGCCTTCTCACTCTATATATTTTCGTTTTAATAGCTTCGTGACTTCAACTACTGTCTATATGCTACGATTGATGGACATGATAACCTCCAAGTCTTGACCTACTTAGCACACTTCAGGCCTAATTGTGAAACTACCTAATGGATATTTCTATCTGTGTGCTCCACAGACACTTTATACACTACACTTCCCCAACTGAGCATTTTATGATGCGTCTCATAACTGCTCCTCTTCCTGCAATGAGCCATCCTAGTGAGTGGGCTCATCATCCAAATAGTCACCCAGTTTCTTCCTCTCACTATCCACACGCATTTAATGATCACCAAGGCCAGTCAATTACATCTCAGAGGTATCTCTCATATATGACTCTTCCTCTATATCCCCTGCCACTCCCGTATTTTGGCTCCTCCTCCTCTCTTACTTACACTCTTGCACACACGTTCCAACTGATCTCGCCACTGCCAGGCTTGCACCCACCAGTCCAGCCCCATCCTGATGCCAACATGACCTCCTGTGTTAAAACCGTTGCTGCCACCCATCTCCTGGGATGAAGCCTAAATCCTGATGCACACAGGTCTCCTATACAACATGGCTCCAGTTCTTCTGCGGTTCCTCTGCTGCCATTTGTCACTGTGCACTGAGTTCCAGACTTCTCCTCAGTCCTCAGTCATGACATTTCTTTTCATATATCTGTGCTGTTGGAAATGCCAAGGTACTACCAATGTATTATCTTGATACATATCCTCTTCTCTGTGTTTAGAATTCTCCCCACTCTGCCTTTTTTGTTTGCTGAACTACTTCTGAACCCACAAGGCTCCAACCAGCTATCACCTCTTTTGCCACACTTCCACTCTCATCCCCAGGAAAAAGAATTTCCTCTATGTATGTCTCTCAAGTTCATCTTCCTCTGTGGAGTCTTGTTTCCATGCCAATCTCATTCATTATGTGGGCTACTGGAGGCCATGGCATTTTATACAGCCAGCACCTAGCACTGTGCCTGGCAGATAGTAGGTTCTCAATAAATACTGAATGAATGAATAATGAAGTTTGCAAAGAGTGTAGTAATTGTGCAGCTTGCCTTGTTAATTTTGTTAATGAGGAAATTGAGACCCAGAAGAATTAAGGAAATTGCATCATTAGAGGCTGATTCTGGAATAGAACCAAGGTGTTTTGGCTTTTAGTTGAATGCTCCTCCCACTACACAGTATGGTGTGGTTAATTTGATCATTTATAGGGAAGGAATCTTTAGTTTTCTTGACAGAATGTTACTCAGGAAGACAAGGAGATTTGTTAGTGGAAAAAAAGAGAAAAACAATAAACAACAACAACAAAGTTGGAGATAACAGATAACAGGAGTTGTCACATCATTCTTTTAATCTTTGTATCCTAGGCAAACAGTATGAAAGTGGTAGAAAGACAGCAGTGACTGCAGTCCCAGAGAGTGACCCTAACGAAGAAATGACAGCACTTTACCTAACTTACTCGTTAGTACTGGAGAATTTAGAAAGATTCCTTCCCTTAAGCTCTAAAGTAAGTAATTAGGATGTGGAAACTTCACAGATCCTTGGGGATCAATCCTTGCCTTGAGGGACTGGCAGTAAGGGGAACGGAGGAGCAGTATTTCTTCTGAAAGGGAGCCAGACACACGTTTCATTATTCTGGGTTCCCTGTTGGAGGCAAGTGATTGAAAATACTGATTGGAAATATTCAGTTTGGGAGGGAAGCTGTAATTTTTGTTTATCTTTTAATGAAAATTTTAGATACATAGAACTAAAAAGGAGTATGGAGAGAAAAACTAAGATTAATGTTTTATTTACAAAAGACAATGCTAGGAGTTAGGGAAAACATTATGGGAGGGAAGAGATAGGGTTTACGGTATTTTAGTCACAGTGAAAATGACTACAAATGAGTGTAATAGGGTAGGGAAATAATCATTCTAAATAATGTGTGTCTTTCAACAGACTGTATCTACCTCACCTTACTAACTGAGAGAGATACAGATTACATGAAAGAAATACAGATTATATCTGACAGATAGATTTTAGGAATTAAAAATTAATTGTAAAGCTCACAGGTTTGGAAGAATGATGAATTTTCAGCACCATGAGCTTAGTTGCTGATAGAGGAAGCAGGGGCCTGGTGAATTCACATCCAGGAACTAGCTGCTGCTCTTGAGGGGGGCAGAGAGAGGGAGGGAGTCAGGGGAACCCTGCTGGGCCTGGAGGTGGCAGAAGGGACCACACTGAGAGCACTGAAGAGAGTAGAAAAAGGTCTGAGTCACTGAGGCTGAAAACAGAGATGTCAACCTTTCAGCAGGAAGGAAGAGGCCACTGGAAAGATTGGAGACGGCGTAGTTATGAGAATTATCATTGAAAATAATTTAAGATGGATTCTGCCGGGCTGAAAACAGAGATGTCAACCTTTCAGCAGGAAGGAAGAGGCCACTGGAAAGATTGGAGAGGGCGTAGTTATGAGAATTATCATTGAAAATAATTTAAGATGGATTCTGCCGTACTCTCTACTATATATAGGGCAGAGCTTTGACGAGATAATAGAATCAGAGTTACCTTTTTCCTCAGTCTTGCTTTACAGCTAAAATTCTTATGCATTTCCTAAAATCATCACTAAGAACGATGAGTTCTGAGACACCTCCAGCCCCACGACCTCTTGAACGGCTGCTCTCAGCAGCTGGGCAGCTGTACCTACACCCATGGCCAACAGCTCAGCTTGGGTTTGGGGACCCTCACTCTCTCTGTTTATTCTTGCCAGAGCTTCGGCTGACTTCACTTGGACACTGTGGTGCCCAGCAGTCCCATACCCCCCTTTCACGGCCTTCTTTCTTTCTACTTTCCACCCACAGTCTACATGTATTCATTTTCTCTTCAATTCTTTAGTGACTTCCTCTCTACTCTTTAAGAGACCTGCCTGGATTTGACAAAGTACCGTATCAGTTTGTGATGTGTTACATATTCCCGTAAATGCACAGATATTTAAAACGTGGCCCACTGGAAATATACTTCTTTAAATGAAAGGAGGGACTCCAGTGGTGGTAGATTCAGATACCGTGGGGTCACATAGGTGGGTACTTTGGAACTAGAACCAGAGGAAATGTTAGATGGATGGGAGGTCTTCCTGAAACATCTTTCAAAGGCAGAATTTCAATAACAATTACAAGATAACATTTGAAGAGTTTTGGGTACCTTGTATGGAAAATCCTAGTCAAAAGCCAATATTAGTATTCCTGTTATTATGGAGTCCCAGAGCAGGGAGGCACTGAGGAATTTGCAATTGAATATCCTCCTCCAGGCCCTTTAGCACCTTCTAAAGATTTCATAAATCAGGGAATATGCCATGGTTTGCTGAAGGGATAAGTGTTTGAGAGGTGATGAAGTTTACTCAGAGAATTTAGAGTTCAGTTTTATTTGAACTAAAGTGTGAATGGACCCACAGTGCTGAGGATCCTTCTGGGCCTGTTTAAATACTAGCTCCAATTCCCTTTTTGAACAGTTTTGCATGTCAGCCAGTGAGTGCTACAAATGCTGATCTGTAATGCATTGGCCCCCTCCTGGGACAGGGCATAGTGTGAACTTCTTGCAACCTAATCCTTCAAGCACCAGCTCAAGTCACATGCCTGCCATCAAGTTTTTCTTGACAACTGCAGGACCCTCTGATCCTTCCCTTTTTTGAACTCATACGCACTTGAGGTTGCAGTATTAATTTAGTCTTTCCAGTATGTGTAGCAAGACTGAGAATTTTGTCCTCCAGTGATTCTGGGGGCTGATGCTGTTTGGGAAAAGAATGACACTTCCAGAAGCTGCCTGGCAAGGAAAGTCACTCATGGAGAGCGGGAAGAGTGAAGGCATGCTGTGACCTGGCTCTAGGAGGACAAAGGAGGAAGAACACAGAAGACACAGTGTGGGGGTGAGGGACCTCCATGGGGGAGAGGGAGGGAGAGCGAATTCAAATGGCTTCTCTCAGTGTGGGCTTTTGTGGAGAGGAACAAATGGATATCTAGAAATGATAAACAGGAACGGATTTGTTTGTTTTTTGCATGGTGTTACATAGAAAGTCCATAGCCAGTAGATGGCTTAGAGTTGCTGTTGTCTTTCTGTTCGTGTGTTCATTTATTCACCATAGTGTATTACTGACCGCCTCCCATGAGCCAGGCACTGTTCTAGGTCTGGACATTTAGCATAAGACAGGCAGATATTCTGGAGGGGGAGACAGACAATGAGTAACAGACAAGTGGAAACAGATGAGATAATGTCAACTATGATTACTGCTATGAAAAAAACAGAACAGGAGCATGTGGTGGTAATTTGTCCAGCTTTTATGAGGGTTACATGTATATGGTTTATTATCCCAAAGTAGATGTGAACTGCCCAGGACCAGGCCTTACCAGAATAATCTTTTTCATTCTTCCCACAACTTTCTTGTACCCTTCTAGATACTCAATGTTTCAAATATATGAATGAATTCAAGAATACTGTTTTGCAATGAGATAGTTGGTTTCATAGGGTTTCTTAACCTTTTTCTTTTTTTTTTTTTTTTTGTGCCATGGATGCCTTGCAACAGTTTATTGAAGCCTATAAATCCCTTCTCAGAATAATATGTTTAAATATGCATAAAGCATAACACATAGGATTCCACGGAAATTAATAGTAATAAATACAGTCTACAGTTCTCTGATTCCAGACTGATAACCACTGAAAGACCATTTTTGTTTTTCCATAGGAAATATTGTGAGGGGGAAATTAAGCTTTGGAGATCATAGC
>NW_007727395.1:203856-216693 GCF_000696425.1 Galeopterus variegatus
ACCTACCTACCAGGCGAATTTGGACACAAGTTCAATGCAGCTAGTAAAACAGAGGTCCAGAGAGTAAATGTCAATTCACTGGCTGGGTATTCCCCTAGCTGAGCTCTGGGCACTAGGTTAGGACATGAGCTATATACCTGGGAGGGCAATCAACTTCCTGGAAATAATTACTATGACACAGATTGATAAGGAAGTGAGCTGTGAGACTTAGGCAAGATGGAGCTTGCCTAGAGATGCTCTACAAAGAGCCTGCTCAGTGGGGCCAGGGCTGCAGAAGGGTGTCAGGTGAGCAGGGGTACGAATGAGGACCAAGAACAGAGGAGGGGGATCATTGCGAGAGTCCAGAGGCCCTGGCAGAGAATGCAAGCCAAAGTCTCTGGGCTTGCCCAGAAGCCCAACATTACATGGGATTCCTGCTAACTTGCAGATTATTCAGAAACAAGTCTAGTTTTTCCATAGTGTTGTGCTATTGAACAGGGTTCCCTCTCTGGTTTTAACTTGGGTGATTCAGAAATATATAGGATGGCAACTGTAGTGGATTGGATAATGTCCCCCCAAAACTTATTGAAGCTTGAATTGTGTTCCCAAGTTTTATGTATTAGAAACTTAGCCCCCACTGTGACTGTTAAGAGGGTGGAAAATCCTATTATGGTAATTGTAAGGTAGAGCCTTAAAGAGGTGATTAGATTGAAGGACTGTGCAGTAGTGAGTGGATTAAAAATGGTGGTCAAGGGCATGGTTCTGGAGGCTTTCAAAGAAGAGGAGAGTCTGTCTGTCTGTCTCTGCTCTCTCTGCTTCCACCATCTTGCAATGTGAGACCCCTGGGTTGCTGTTGCCAGCACCAGATGGACTTTGGACTTCCAGCCTCAGAAAGTGTAAGCAATAAGGATCGTTTTTTTTTTTTTTTATAAATCACCCAGTTTCAGGTATTTCATTATAGCAATACAGAAAGGACTAAAACAGCAACAAAGCCACATACCTTGAGGCTTCTGCTTCTCAGACAATGGTACTTTTGCTGCCTCAATCTACTTGGCTCTTTCCATTGTTTTCTAGTCTCTTATGGCCCATCTTCTACTCAATATGTCCCCCAATGACCTCACACTTGACATAATTTAAAAAAAAAACAAAAACAAACAAACAAACAAACAAACAAAACAAAAAACAAAACAAAACAAACAAACAAAACCCCCCAAAACCAAAAAACAAGAGAGCTTTTTAATTGCTTTTTCTTCATGGCTTGCCATATGCAACTAATCATGTGAATGCCATGGTTCATGCATTTAAAACAGATCTCATATCTTCCTTACTCAAGAGCAGCAGCTCTGAGCAAGACATGATTACCTCATTTCTAGATGTCTACCTAAACCTCATGACAGAGCTTCTATTTTCTTTCGGTTTTTATATTTTCTTTTTTTTTTTTTCATGAAAATCCTTCATTTTCCACCCCTGAACCCCACACTATCCCCTCAGGAAACAAATACAGACTCTCCCAAAAGACTCTTTATAATAATTAATTTTTTTCCCAGTTACAGGTTGTATTTTCTTGCTTGTCTGCATACCTAATAATTTTGGATTAAACACCAAATACTGTGAATTTTACAATGTAGTTGATGGATTTTTTATTTTTTTATTTTTTGATATTTCTTTAAATCTTTTTTCCTTTGCTCTGGAGTGCAATTAAGTTGGTTAGCATCAGTTTGATCCTCCTGAGGCATGCTTTTAGGCATTCTTAGGCAGTTCCGAAGTGGCCTGAGTCCATGCCTGATTTGGCACCATTGCTAAGGCATCCCTTGGGAATGCTCCTTGATGGTTCTTGTCTTATGAGGTCTTTCCACTTTGTCTAGTGAGAACAGGAACTCTTCCTTGCCCCGTGTGAGCTCCAGTCATGTTTCCTTCTGCTCCTTTCCAGTGGTTCTTTCTCTAGCCTTAGTAGTTTCCTTATATGCAGTTCGGTACTCAAAGAAGCAAGGCAACCCTCTGTAGATTTTTGAGCTCCCTTGCTGTTTGTGGAAGTCTTTCCTCTATGGTATTCTGCCCTGCTAATTCTAGCTGCCATAGACTCCTGATTTTCAACTCTGGGTCCTCTATTCAGGGAGACGATCAGGCTCAGTTTGGGTTCCCTCTTTCTCTGCCTCACTGGAAAACTCCCTCTAGGCTTGAGACAGGAGTCCACAGGGTCACCTGTGGAGCTCACCTTGTTTACCTTCTCTCAAGGATCATGTCCTGCACTTACCTGCTGTTCAAAGTCTGAAATGTGTTGTTTCGTATATTTTGTCTTAGTAGTAGCAGTATTAAGGCAGATGGGTCAATCCAGTCCCTGTTACTCTATCATGATTAGACAACCAGAAGTAAAAGTCAATACCTTTATCATTAGGCCACATTTTTACCTATCTTTACTCTTATCATTTTTTGGTTTGGATTATATTTTAGTTAGATTGTTTATTCACTCCTATACTCAAGTCTAGCACAATCAACATGTCACATATCTTTGGATGATTAGGAAAAAAGAGTATTGGTCCTTTTCCCTTACAGATATTACAGCTTAGTAGATAAACAAGTGCTACACAAATTCCAGACACAATAGTACTCATATTTGAAAAAGCATATTTATCTTTTAAAATATACATAGAATGAAACGAATTTTATCTCTTCACTTGGTAAGATGGACGACAGATGTTAAATGAAAACTAAACTGCTTTGCACAATTATCTTTACACCACCCCCTCTAAATGTATCTCACTTATTTCTTCATTCAGTAGATCCATGCTAAATATTATACCAACTTTAGAGACAAAGGGAGTGATCACCCACCCCCTTGTGGCTTTCTAAGTATCATTGACAGGTGGACACTTTCCAGCCCTAATGGTGATTAAGGTTTCTTACAGCTGGGATACGGAGATGTTGAATCAACTATAACTCATGTCAAGTCCCATTACAAGGCTATTAAGACAAGATCCATTCTACAGCTAACTGAGGGTTGAAAGTGGCAATGATCCAATCTCTGAGGTTTACATTTCCAGTCTCAAGGAGAATTTTCTTAAAGTACGGATAAATCAAGCAGATTTTGTTCTTGCATGTTCAGACACACACAGGAAAAAAAGCATCTGCTCTACAAAAGCAATGAAAAGTAATTTTATAAAGTTCTGAATCTTGAATTTACTTTATGAGTCTTTCATAATCAAGATATATGAAAATAACTGTTTTTTTAGTTGACCAACATTTTTTTTCCTGATTTTATGGCACATAAATTCCTGTGTTGTAAAATATCTGCAATTATAATGTAACAAGCCACTATAACATGTTTACTTTTGAAATACATAGATCTTACTCAAATGGAAGAACAAATGATTTTTGAAGTATGAAACTTGATTAAACTAAATGAGACCATCCTACCACCAGCACTGGCCATTCATGAACACTGACAATAAAATTTCAAGACAATTAACCCTAATATTTCATGCAGTTGGAATGTTATTTTCCTGCTTTCAAATGAAATGTAGAGTAGGCTCACGACTTTTTGGTCACTTTCAATAATGAAAACCCCTCTAGTTGCTTTTAATCACAAAGCATCTAGGTTCTCAGACACGTATCTAGTGAAACGCAGTGGGACCAAGGGGCATGGTTACCGTCTCTATTTCTATGCCTAGTGCCTTGACTCCTATCCCCTGGTCACTGGGCTGGTTTCTCTAGAGTTTAATTAAGGAGAGGGAAGAGAGGTAGAAGGGGCAGAAGGAATCATCCCTGAATGTCTCTGACATGAGAAAGGTTTACTTTGACCACAGCAGCATCTCAGGGGTGCCTGGGTCCTTTGAAGGCATCTCCTCTATCTCTCACCATCTCATTGGATCTAACATAATACATGCAATTTCCTTGATGTGGGTGAATCCGTCACCATTTCCTGAGGATTCAAGTAGTTCTTCCAACATCTTTCTGTTGATGTTTCTTTGCCTCTCCCAGAGGCTCTCTTGCAGAGGATCTAAGATGACTTCTCTTCCACTGGCTTGCTCGTGACTCATGCTTAGTGTATGAGAAACGCACATCTGACACTCCCTGTCCATAGGAATGATACTACTTTTCAAACTACAGGTTGTACTCTGTTTGAAAAGTACAAACTGTCTTCTCAAGCTTTCATCTTTTATATTACTGAAGTAGGAATCAGACCTGCAAGTCCATCCTGTCCCTCAAACTTCAGGGGACACATTTCAAGCTCTCTGAATGGTCTCCTCAAAGTTTTTATAATTAGGCTTGAGGTTCGGAGACAAAACCATGCTTGCACTCCATGCTCAAAATGGGGATGGATAGAGACTCAGCACAGCTACAACTGTCTCTAAAGAAATCCTCTCTCTCATTTCCAACTCCTCTGGGCTCTCCAATTTTAACCTATTTATACCTAATAGGTTTGAGGTGTCAATGTTGTAATCAGTTTTTCATTCACTTCCTTTGCTAATTCTGCATAAGTGATATAAGATTATATTTTTGAATGTCAGAGTAATTGGCACTTCCTTGTGTTGAGACCTCAGCCAAAGCAGAGACTGAAATAGTTCTATGTTAAAAAACTTTTATAGCTATATTTTAAGACTCATTAGTTTGTCCAGACCACAAAAAGAAAAATATCCCTCCAAGTAACATTGAAGACATGACGTTAAATATTTGTTTTCCATTCTTAATGTTTGTAAAAGCAAATTTTGTGTGCTTTTTAGTTTATTTTCTGATCCATTTTGCTATTTTTATGTTATGTTCCATTCCAAGAATGGAATCTTAATTTACGACATTATGCCTTTAGGAAATAAAGTCAGGGGACCAATTAGATTGTAAATCAAGGAACGCTTATGCATGCTTTGTGCAGAAAATTCCACTGTTGATGTAATACTCAAAGGTGGAAACAATAGAGAAGGATATTCCTTAATACGTGGGCTCCTTCTAAGAGAGCCACTTGCAAGGACTAATATCTCCTTTAGAGCACACGTTTACTCCGCTGCAGTGCCCTTTGCCATAGCTGTAAAAGTAAAGGCTTCTTTCTACCTTCTTAATTTCCCATCTTTGGTTTTCTTTAGAACATAAGTCTTTCTATCCTGAATGAAAAACTTATTCTGAGTCAGCAGGTGGCCACCAGGGGGCAGCTATGTAAAGTTGCTGGGCTTAAAATTCTGTAGGCACTGGGGAGTTATGGAAGGTTTCAGAGCAGGGTAGTGACCTAGTGAAAATGTTGTGTTACAAATATTAATTAAGCAGCTGGATGAAGGGGAAAGAATAGATGCAGAAAATCAGATCCGGGACTACTACTGTGATTTGAAAGTAAAGAGAGAAACAGCTGCATCGGGGTAGAGACTTAGAAATGGAAAAAGCATTCCAGAGATATTATTAAAAGAAATGTTAATGCAAGACTGCATGGCTGAGTGGATATGAAAGGAAGAAAAAATGGAAAACAAGTTTTCTGCTTGGAGGATGTTAATTCTGAAGGTGGAAATAAAGCTGCTTAGCCATTTTCCCACTTTATGTGTAATCCATTCCACTTAAGTAAAATTTATCAAAAAGAAGGTACTCTTGAAATTTTCATCTATCAAAAGAAACTTTTTGGAATTTAAAATTTTAGCTTCTAATGGTTTCTGGAGAGTTAGGAGAAAAGTGCCAGTCAGCTCCTTTTAGTGGGGAAGAGAAAAGGATTCAGAAAAGCAAATGTGGGGTCTGCCTTTCCCTGCTACCTTCTCATTTTTTTCTCCCTTTATTCAATCATAGATGTTTGGAGAAACAAGGTCATGACTCTTCCTCTTTGGTTGGGTGGAAGACAAGCCAGAGGAAAATTGTGACATGGGAAGACATTGTCTCATTGTGTGTTAATGCACAAGTCTACAATACTTCATGGAACTTACAACCTCACCTTATTAGTACAAGTGGTATTAAGTGAAAAGATTTTCCAAACCTAAATACTTGCCACATATATCTGTGGGAAGATCCCAATGTATATTACAGCTTTAAGTCAATGTGCTGCTGAATCTTTTAAAGGTTAAAGAAAGAATCCCAAAGATAGAAGTTAGAAGCCAGACTGTGACAAAGACCACTCTTATTGGGGCTGTATATTCCTAAGTTTTTAATTTCTGTTTCGCAATTTGTCCCAGTCTTTAATCTTCTTTTCCTCTATATGTTTGGGCTAGAGTGAAACTGGAAAATACAAAATACTAAAATAAACAACGCAGTTTTGAGGTTTTGCCACTGGGGAGCTTAAATCGATAGTTTTGATATAGAATTCAGGACAAAAGAGCATCATGCCAAACCTTCCAAATTATGTAATTCATTTTAGAAACAGGCACTTAGGATAAAAATTTTCGAAAGCTGTGTGTGTCTGGTTTCTCTGTTACTGCTCCCTGGAGTTTTGGAAACATCTGCCCCAGGTCTCTGCTGCAGTGACGCCTGCTTTACCGAGCTACTGCACATTTCATGTTCCATTGAGATCACTTATGTGGTGTCACTCATCCTCCTTGGGCTTTCTGTATTGCCTTTTGCCATCACCCTAAAGGTCACTTATGACTCACCCCTCTCTTGGACCAGTACAAAGACACCTTTCCTTCTTATATTATTCAAAAGATATTCAGAGTCTGATTACTTTTCACTTACCCGCCTCTGTTACCATTGACAAGCCATGGTAACTCTTACCTGGGTCGCTGTAATTGCCTTTAACAGGCCTCACTGCATTTGCCATTGCTCCCCCTACAGTCTGCCTGTCAGCACTGCAGCCAGTGATTCCAGCTGTCCGCTCACCACCCTTCTTGGCTGAAAATTCTGCAGCGGCTCCTGATTTCACTCTTAATCAAAGAGAAAGCCCTTATAAAGACTTAAAGATCTTTGCTATTTTGACCTCATCTCTTGTGGCTCACCCTTCACTCACTGTACTCTACTCACAGTTGCTTAGAACATTCCAGGTGTGGTAAAAGGCCTTGTTTCCTTCAAGTCTTGCTGTAATGCTACCCTCTCAACGAGGCCAACCCTGGCTACCCAGTTTTAAATTGCAATCTGCTCTCCCTACCACCCTGATCTCCTTTATTCTGTTCCACTTTTCCTCCATGGCATTTATCTACATATTCTAAAGGATAATGTAATTTATTTAATATTTATGAAATAAAAACATATATTTATTATTTGTTTTTTTTTTCCTTCTGTCCATTGGAATATAAGCTCCATGAGGGCAGGGATCTTCATCTATTTTGTTGACTGATGTATTGCAGCTACCTAGAATGGTGGCCAGAACAGTGCCTAGCAAAGAACAGTAGGGACTCAATAAATACTGAAAAAACCTAGTGTTCCTTCAGAAATTGCATGTATTAATTGGTGAAACTTGGGTGAAGTGTGAGAAATACATGTAGATATGTATCAGTGTTATATTCACGATTTGGGTGGTGATATTGAGATTATGTAGGAGAATGTTCTTGCTTGCAGGAAATAAACACTAATGTATTCGGGGATCACTGGGCATCAGTTAACAACTTACTTTCAAATTGTTTAGGAAAAAAATGATTTTCACTATTCCTCCAACATTTCAGCAAGCAGGAGATTATTTCAAAATAAAAAGTGCGTTAAAAGTTGTCTTTACTTTTCCGGGGGTGAGGTGGGGATAGAGAGGATGGTATGCAGGAATGGGAAGAGGATGTCACACAGCAGAATCATTTCGGTTCCCAGCGATATTTTATTTTCTCCTTATTTGTGTTTATCACCCAATCCCTGGCTTGGGAAGTTTCTCACAGAGCTGCTTGGACTCAGGTCTTTTGGTTCTCCCACAGGACCTTCACCTTCCCAAAGTGCATAGAACTCCAGGGGCCAGTGCAGGTTCAAGTGCATCCCTGCTTGGTGTCTGGAATCAGCACTTTTGCTCCTTTCCTCTCTCATGGCTTTGCTTACGTGTCATTTCCTCATGTTTAAAATTGCTCTCACCCCCGTATTCCTGTCTCCCTTTCTTGCTTCATCTTCTCCACAGCATTATCATCTCTAACACACTACATCATTTACCCTTTGATGTTGTCTCTCCTGAAGAGAGTGTAGGGTCCAGGGGACAAGAGAGTTTCTCTCCCGTTTGTTATTGATGTATGCTCAGTATATAGAGAGTACTTAGCAAACCCAGTCGCTCAATAAATATTCTGTGAATGAATTGAATGAATACACTTGCTATTGTGGATAGGATTCAAGAAGTTGTAGTATGTGTATTGGTATGAGAGGTGAGACCGACTTCACACTGTGGCATTCTGAGTCTTAGTTCTGACCTCAGCAGAAACTCTGTTACATTTAATAATAAACACGTTGCATCTTATTTCCATAAATAGAAATATTCTTTTCAGTTCAGGCAAGCTTTCGGAGACTGTCGTAGACGATCCTACAGAAAATGAAGTTTTTTTTTTCTTATTGTGGTAAAACATAACATAAAAAATTTCATTTTAGGCATTTTTAAGCATACAATTGTGTGGCATTAAGTATATTCACAATACTCTGTAACCACTACCTCTATCTATTTCCAAAACTTTTTGTCATCCTAAATGTACACTCTCTCCTCATTGAATATTTTAATTTTAATTTTTCTTCATCCAAATATGTAATATTTCCTATAAACATTGACTGTAACAGAGATATTTGTATTTCTGGTATGGGAGGGAGGANAGCGCTGCCGCGCTTCCCAAGCGGCGCACTATCCAGTGCGCCACCGGGCCGGCCCTCCTGATTTCACTCTTAATCAAAGAGAAAGCCCTTATAAAGACATAAAGATCTTTGCTACTTTGACCTCATCTCCTGTGGCTCACCCTTCACTCACTGTACTCTACTCACAGTTGCTTAGAACATTCCAGGTGTGGTAAAAGGCCTTGTTTCCTTCAAGTCTTGCTGTAATGCTACCCTCTCAACGAGGCCAACCCTGGCTACCCAGTTTTAAATTGCAATCTGCTCTCCCTACCACCCTGATCTCCTTTATTCTGTTCCACTTTTCCTCCATGGCATTTATCTACATATTCTAAAGGATAATGTAATTTATTTAATATTTATAAAATTAAAAAAATATATTTATTATTTGTTTTTTTTCCTTCTGTCCATTGGAATATAAGCTCCATGAGGGCAGGGATCTTCATCTATTTTGTTGACTGATGTATTGCAGCTACCTAGAATGGTGGCCAGAACAGTGCCTAGCAAAGAACAGTAGGCACTCAATAAATACTGAAAAAACCTAGTGTTCCTTCAGAAATTGCATGTATTAATTGGTGAAACTTGGGTGAAGTGTGAGAAATACATGTAGATATGTATCAGTGTTATATTCACGATTTGGGTGGTGATATTGAGATTATGTAGGAGAATGTTCTTGCTTGCAGGAAATAAACACTAATGTATTCGGGGATCACTGGGGCATCAGTTAACAACTTACTTTCAAATTGTTTAGGAAAAAAATGATTTTCACTATTCCTCCAACATTTCAGCAAGCAGGAGATTATTTCAAAATAAAAAGTGCGTTAAAAGTTGTCTTTACTTTTCCGGGGGTGAGGTGGGGATAGAGAGGATGGTATGCAGGAATGGGAAGAGGATGTCACACAGCAGAATCATTTCGGTTCCCAGCGATATTTTATTTTCTCCTTATTTGTGTTTATCACCCAATCCCTGGCTTGGGAAGTTTCTCACAGAGCTGCTTGGACTCAGGTCTTTTGGTTCTCCCACAGGACCTTCACCTTCCCAAAGTGCATAGAACTCCAGGGGCCAGTGCAGGTTCAAGTGCATCCCTGCTTGGTGTCTGGAATCAGCACTTTTGCTCCTTTCCTCTCTCATGGCTTTGCTTACGTGTCATTTCCTCATGTTTAAAATTGCTCTCACCCCCGTATTCCTGTCTCCCTTTCTTGCTTCATCTTCTCCACAGCATTATCATCTCTAACACACTACATCATTTACCCTTTGATGTTGTCTCTCCTGAAGAGAGTGTAGGGTCCAGGGGACAAGAGAGTTTCTCTCCCGTTTGTTATTGATGTATGCTCAGTATATAGAGAGTACTTAGCAAACCCAGTCGCTCAATAAATATTCTGTGAATGAATTGAATGAATACACTTGCTATTGTGGATAGGATTCAAGAAGTTGTAGTATGTGTATTGGTATGAGAGGTGAGACCGACTTCACACTGTGGCATTCTGAGTCTTAGTTCTGACCTCAGCAGAAACTCTGTTACATTTAATAATAAACACGTTGCATCTTATTTCCATAAATAGAAATATTCTTTTCAGTTCAGGCAAGCTTTCGGAGACTGTCGTAGACGATCCTACAGAAAATGAAGTTTTTTTTTTCTTATTGTGGTAAAACATAACATAAAAAATTTCATTTTAGGCATTTTTAAGCATACAATTGTGTGGCATTAAGTATATTCACAATACTCTGTAACCACTACCTCTATCTATTTCCAAAACTTTTTGTCATCCTAAATGTACACTCTCTCCTCATTGAATATTTTAATTTTTCTTCATCCAAATATGCTATTTCCAAAACTTTTTGTCATCCTAAATGTACACTCTCTCCTCATTGAATATTTTAATTTTAATTTTTCTTCATCCAAATATGCAATATTTCCTATAAACATTGACTGTAACAGAGATATTTGTATTTCTGGTATGGGAGGGAGGAAGAAAAATAGTTTTATTGATGGGCTCCAAAGTCAGTTATTTCCCCAAACTGAATGGCTTAAAATAATGACAACATTTATTTTGTTCATGAAACTGCAATGTAGGCAGATCTTGGTGGAGATAGTTTGTCTCCCTCCCACTTGGTATCAGCTGGGGTAGCTTGAAGTCTGGAGGCTGGAATTATCTGAAGCTTGCTCACCCACGTTTCTGATGGTTAGTGTTGGCCGTTGGCTGAGACCATGACTGGGACTAGTGCCAAACATCTATGTGTGGACTGGGCTTCCTTGTAACATAATGGCTGGATGAACATTATGGTCATCAAGGATGAACATCTTGAGAGAGAAGAGATAGGGGAGAGAGGAGAGGAGAGAGGAGAGGACAGAAAGACAGGATAGACAGGAGGGGAAAGAGAGAGCAGAAAGAAGAGAGACAGAGACAGAGACAGAGAGAGACAGAGAGGTGGAAGCCATATTGCCTTTTATGACTTGACCTCACAGGTCATACAGACATCATTTCTGCCATGTTCTGCTCATTCAGGCTTAAAAGTCACAAAAGCTTGCCTAATTACAAGGGGAATAGAAGGAGACCTCACCTCTTAATGGGGGAGTGGCATTGTGGCATTTCTGGAGGAACATACAGGACTGAAAATAATGCTATGGCCATTGTTGGAAAATATAATGTCCACTGTCAGTCTTCTGGCTATTACAATACACTGTAATAGCAAAATACTCTTACCTATTTTCCAGGAGTTCTAAAATCCCATTTTGTTTGGACATTGGTCTTGGGCTTGAGGTCCAGGAACTCACTATTTTTTTTTTTTCCCCTTTTTGTCTTTTTTCGTGACCGGCAACAGGATCACAACCCTCAGTGTCACGCCCGCACCTCGCTCAGCCAGTGAGCGGCCTGTCTGTATGTGGGATCCGAACCCTCAGCGGGAGCGCCGCCACGCTCCCAAGCGGCACACTGTAGCAGTGCGCCACCGGGCCGGCCAGGAACTCACTATTAAAATGAAATCCATGTCTGCTAAAGATACGCAGGTGTAAGTCATCGGGTAGAGCTTCTTGAGTCCCATTCCTCTTCATCAGAAGATCTGTGAGCTAAAGAGACAAATTACCTGCCCTCTATGTGATCAACATGCCATGGTAGCCAAGCTCAGGATAACTGCATAGAAATTCCCATTCAAAATGGGAAGAAGGGAGATGAGAGGCACACAGCAGTCAGCGGTCCATAGCAATTTTGAAATTCAGTTGGATATATCTTGTCAATTCCTTGATTAATTCTCAGTCCTACTGCCTAACAGTGGGTTGGAAAATCTACTCAGGGTCTCTCCATGTGGCTTCCTCACAACATTGATGCTGAATTTCAGTTGCAGCAGTCAGATGGAGGAGAAAATTTGTAGTTTGTAAGCCACAGGGCAAATCAACTTGACCAATACAGTAAAACAGTGTACTAAATTTTATCTGCTTTTATCAAAAAAGATATGAACAAAGTGTCATTTGCCAGCTAATGGGTAACATGTGATATATGCTATGGTTAAACAACAGAGCACTCTGTGGACTTACGAGTTCAGTTTTGGCAGCGTATTTTGAAAGAGTAAAATAATAAAGAGCACTCATGTTTGTAGTAAAATGTCTAAATGATTACCTAATGTAAAAGGAGAAACTATTTATAAAACAAGTTCTACAATTAGGAAAATTCTACAAGTACATGTCTTTATACATATTGGAGCCTAAAAGCTTAAACTAATGGGAAATATTCTAAAAGAGAGATTTCAACTTGGGAGGGAACATGGTGGGAAAACAAGTAAGGAAAATATTCTGGTTATCTATTGGTATGTAGCAAACTATCAGAGCTCAGCAGCTCATATAGAAGCTCATATAGCAGCTCATATAGCAGCTCATAGCAGCTCATAGCAGCTCCCCATTCCATTCTCTTTTGCTCTCGTAATGTGGATCAGGAGCTTGGGAATGCTCCACATGGTGTGATCACCCTCTGCTGAGACGGCTTCCTTATCCACGTATTTGGCACTGCTCCTTGATCTTTCTCTCTCTCTCTCTCTCTCCACATGGTGTCTCATTGCTATGGACTGTTTGTGTTCCCCCATAATCATATATTGAAATCCCAACCCCCAGTGTGTAATCTTTGAAAGATGATTAGGTCAAGAGGGTGCAGTCCTCATGAATAGGATCAGTGCCTTATAAAAAGAGAAGAA
>NW_007727395.1:217052-219724 GCF_000696425.1 Galeopterus variegatus
GACGGCTTCCTTATCCACGTATTTGGCACTGCTCCTTGATCTTTCTCTCTCTCTCTCTCTCCACATGGTGTCTCATTGCTATGGACTGTTTGTGTCCCCCCATAATCATATATTGAAATCCCAACCCCCAGTGTGTAATCTTTGAAAGGTGATTAGGTCAAGAGGGTGCAGTCCTCATGAATAGGATCAGTGCCTTATAAAAAGAGAAGAAGACGTGGGATCTCTCTCCCTGCTCTCCAACAGGTGAAGATACAGTGAGAAGGTGCCATCTGCAAACCAAGAAGCAGGCCCTCAACAGACGCCAAATCTACTAGCACCTTGACCTTGGACTTCCCAGCCTCCAGAACCGTGAGAAATAAATGTCTATTGTTTAAATTTATAGTATTTTGTTATTGCAGCCCCAGCTGACCAAGACACTCATTCTCCAGGGTCTCTTTGGATGAGATATGGCTCTTGTATCTAGGCGACTTTGAGATGATGGCTTTGAGCTGTCAGAGAACAGCGTTCCAACAGAGCCTGGGAGGAGCTGTAAGGCTTCTGATTATCTTGCCTCAGAGTCTCAGTATGCCACGTATACTCTATTCTACGGGCTAAGCAAGTCAGTAAGGCCAGTCAAGATTCAGTGAGAGAAACAGCAAAGAATTTGTGGACAACTTTAACCTATTATAGTCTACCTTTTGGCTATAAATTATTTACATTCCTTCCAAACACACAATATACCCACATCTCCCAAAGCCCCCAGAGCTCATTGTTTTTTAGCATTGGCTTGAAGCATGGGATCGGATCAGCTAAATTAGGTCCAGATGTGGCTAAGTTCTTCAGGTGAAGTTCCCTGAGTACAATTCCTCTCCATCTGAGGATTTGTGAACTAAAGAGACAATTTTTCTCCACTCTTCCCTCCCCGCCCACTCAGTTCCCCCTACCCAGCACACAGGTTAAAATGGTAGAAGTGGCATAGGATAACCACAATAGACAGTCTGGTTCAAAAAGAGGGCAAACAGAAGCCACACAAGTGGCTTTGCTAAATAACACAATTGTCACTGGTGAATCACACTTATGAAAGCCAGCTGGGCACATGTGGCCAGTTCCTACATTAGGGCCCAGTCCTGCTCTCTGAGAGGGATTCTCTGGGGCTATTTGTCTGTCCCTGGACTCTTGGCCCCAACCACTGAGTCATCCTTCCTTTTACCATAAGAAATGGCCTGTTTCCAGGTGAGCAGTTTTCTTAGCCTGCTTTCTCCTCACAGAAATTCAAAGGTTCAAAGGCCTCTTTATATTCTGTGATCTCCTTTACCTCTCAGTTCAAATTAACATAATTCCTTATAAATTTTGTGAGTTTGGGTGTATCAAATTGTAATCCACTCCATTAGTCCAAAGCCAGGTCATGATTTTTTTCCAAGAGAGGTTTTTCCTTTTTTTTTTTACTTAGGACTAGAGTTAGGATGCTTGGGGCCAATTGACAAATGCCCCTGAGATATTTAGGGACAATTTTTATCTGGAAGAGAGAGTCTGAGAGGCAGAACTTTAAGATTTTTAGAAGCCCTAGTATATACTTCCTTAAATCATTGTGAAATCTCAACAGAGTCCTATGACCACACCCTTGCAATTTTCACCCTAATTTGGTGCTTACTGTTAGTTGGTATTTACCTGAAGGCCATTTCTCACTTTGAGAGTCTTTTATTGACTGGAAAAACTGGGGTTAAAAAAACAGTTTACTTTCAAATTCAGCATGTTTCAGCTCCTTTATTCTTCCTATACTTCTCAATTTTGCTTCAGAGTTGAACAGCTTTTTTCCCCCCCTTTTAGTTCACATTTCTCTATTTGTACTTTATCATACACTGCTATAAGAAACTTGTGTCACTTTCAGCATCTGCCTGTAAATCTCTGTAGACAAATCATCAGTTTATTAAGTGTGTATATATATATATATATATTGCAAATGATAGGGTAGGACACAGTGTTGCCAAAATTTTCCCCATTACAAAATAGGGGTTGCCTTTCACTCCAGCCTCCAGTAAACCATTTCCTCTCTGTTCTTTAAGCCCAGTGAAGAAGGCCTCCCAGCTTTTGCTCACTGCTTGATCCAAAAGTTAGTGTCACATGTGTCAAGCTAGGGCTTAGGGTTCACAAACCCTTCAAGCCTGTTGCATAGACTGGGTCACAAACCCCTCACATGCAAATCCGCAAGCTAGGTAATAGGAAAAATTCCTGGGAGCCGTGGGTAAAAAATTAATAGACTTTACTCAGATCTAGGAGCAGCTGCCCTAGTGGCCTCCTGGAGTGTTCCGAGGGGGCGGGACATCGTGTATCAGAGCCGTTAGTTCTTTATACTTAAGTCCATAACCCAGGAAACCTGGGTGCTCATATGCAGTTACATTACATCGTAACCAAGGAACACCTGGGTGCATGTGGATATTTACAGCAAATGCTCAGCAAGATTCTGAACATCTTAGGGGCTCTGACCATTTTCCTGTATTTTCCCTACAAACATGTTTTAAATTTTTATTGTAATAGCATCTTAATTCAGGTACCAAGTTCTGTTCTATTTTATCTATTACTGCATAAAAAGATGCTCCAAAACTTAGTGGCTTAAGACAACTATTTCATTTTATGTAAGGCTTAGGTTGGCAGTTTGTCTCTGATCCCCTTGTGGCATCAACTGAGGCATTTAG
>NW_007727395.1:220253-221246 GCF_000696425.1 Galeopterus variegatus
TGTAAGGCTTAGGTTGGCAGTTTGTCTCTGATCCCCTTGTGGCATCAACTGAGGCATTTAGATCTGAAGAATCCACTTACAAGATTGCTTTGTCATTGACATATTTGATCGCTTCTTGGCCTCTCTCTTGTTCCACATGGCATTTCATCCTCCAGGACCTCTCCACATGGCTTGAACTTCTCACAGCTTGGAGGTCTCAAGGTGGTCTCTAAGGTAGTCACCACTTCTTATATAGAGTGTCCCAGTAGGCCTGGAAAGAAGCTGCAAGGCTTATGACCAAGGCTCAGAAGTGGCAGAACAACTCAACTGTTGGTTGGTCAGTGTTCCAAGGCCAGTGAAGATTCAAAGAGAATTAGACAGTAACTCCCAATGGTAGGGCTAGCAAAGAGTTTACAGCCAACATTAAAGATCTCCCCAAGAATTTGGGGCTTGAGAGGTTATGGTTGTCAATTAGATGTTAGAATTTTATTCATGCTCAAGGTACTTAGACAGTATTTACTTTTTTCCCCCCTCCTTGAATGTACCATGTCAAGCTAGGGCTAAGCCTCACAGATCCCTCAAGCCCATTGTACAGACTGGGTCACAAACCCTTCACATGCAGGCCCATGCTAAGTAATGGAGAAAGATGCTGGGACCCATTGGCAGATGACACAAGCTCAGTCCTCAGCAGTAGCAGCAGTAGCAGTGGTAGCAGTGGTAGCAGCAGTAGCTGCAGTAGCACCAGGGGTGGTGGCAGCCTCTTGGGGCATCCTGGGGACACTGGCAGCAACAGCTTGCAGCAACAGCCTCCAGCAGCAGTAGCAGCCTCCCTGTGGCCCCCCTCTGGGGGTATCCCAGAGTGAGGGGCACTGTGGACCAGAGCCACTCGTCCTTTATACTTAAGTCCGTCCATACGCAATTACATTAAATAATAACCAAGGAACACCCGGGCACATGTGGATATTTACAGCAAATGCTCAGCAAGATTCTGAACATCTGAGGGGCCCTGACCAT
>NW_007727395.1:221632-225011 GCF_000696425.1 Galeopterus variegatus
AAATGCTCAGCAAGATTCTGAACATCTGAGGGGCCCTGACCATTTTCCTATATTTTCCCTAAATACCATTATACTCTGCTGAAAAAATTTTAGTGTTAGGAATTTGTAGAGTCAATCGGGGAATAGAAACTGCTATAGAGTTTTTAAAGATATCAAAGTTTACATATGTATTCATTAGTTTTGCTCTCACTCTAAGCTTAAAAGAAGGGAAATAGGGTCACCAAAATATCCAAATCAATTATCAAATTTGTTGCTGAATATTCCTAGGCACCCAGACACTAGATATGCATGCACATAACTGACTAAAAAATTTTATTGAGTATTGGATTTTCTTGAATTTTGGAAAAATATAGCACTTGCATTTTAAGTGAAAGTAGTGTATATTTGAGAGAACGTAACCAAAAGGAACAGAAATTTTCACAGGCTTATTTGGCTCTGGGCTAAATGGAGAAAAATATCCATGGAAAATTCATACTTTTGTCTATATTCCCACAAATGGTTAGTGTCATTTCTGAAACTCCCTGCCGATATAGGAAAAAAAAGGATCTAGGACCCCCAATAATTAATAAGAAAATGAGAAAACTATGGGAACTGTGGGAAAAATAAGAAAACTATGCTAAATCTCTATACCTCATTTCTGACATTGTTTTTATTTTAAAAAAGTTTTCTTCAAGTAAAAAGAGACAAGATAAAGTTTCTTTCCCAGAGATGATGAGAACTTCAAGACATATTTCTAACTATAATCCGTGGTCCATGAATTTTCTAAAAAAAAAAAATTTCTATTAGGCTCATAGAAATGTCAGGCCTTTCTGAAAAACTGATAGATTTATTTATGTGTGCATATTAAAACTTCCAAATATGTTAAAGGAGCAAAAAATCAAACTTTCTCACCAGGCCAATTTTTTTTTTAGGCTTTCTAAACTTGCTTGCATAGACAGTTGAATCTTAATTTTACCACAGTCTAGCTTTTGCCAGTTTCCCAGCAGCCTGATAACTATTGGCTTTAAGGTTCCATTCCCAGGCTCAGGGTAGACAGACATGTTGTTGTCCAGCACACACATAGAACTGATGGCAGTAACGAGATAATGACTTGATAACATGCATATGTTCCTTACTCTTTGAGTATGAACTTGGGCAAGTATCAGTTATGACAGATTTGGAACCCTTATCCAAATTGGGCTAAACCAACCCAAATATCACTGGCAATTTTCTCCTATGAATAAAATATTTCTCATGAAGCAGCTAAAATTGATTTAGAAATAATTATTTCTAAAACCAATGTACTTCTGTTTACATATTCAGAGGTAACTATCAGTGAATGGCAAAAACTTTGCAGAAGCTCTTGCTAATTTGGAAGCTGGACAGTGATCAGAGAGACCAAATAAAAAAAGCATGTTCATAGAAATATAGAGTTTAGAGAAAACAACCAAAAAGTTTTTATTTTCCTAGAGGGAGAAGATGGCAGTTGATAAGTTACTTGGATGGAAAAAGTATTGCTACTACTAAGGTGTGAGAAAATAAACTGACCACAGTTAGACCCCACAAAACTCCACAGAAATTCTGTGCAGAGTCTGGTGTCATTCATAAAAGAATTGTTGCATGTGTCCACACCCCAACCCCCAACATACACACAATTTTTATGTCTGGGTGATATCTAGAATTTGGAGTTGGAAAAAATACTTAGAGTTGATCTAGGGAGTCCACAATCTAGGGAGTTTAAGATGCTTTGTTCATTCCTCCTAGAGTTAGTTACAGTCAGGTCTTTTGACCCAGCTTAGTGTTTTTGACCAGTCCATGCTACCAAGTAGAATCCCACTGTTTCTGTTCTTCTTCAACTACGTTTTTTGTATCAGTGATTTTATGAGTTTAGTTATTCAAGAAACATACCTGTGTTAAGATAGGAACCATGTATACAAGAACGAAGGAGGAAATGTTCCGTCCTCAAAGATCTTACTCTCTGGAGGGAGATAAACAGCAAACAAAATGTTAACGTACGATGACATTAGTGATAAAACAGGATTATTAAGAACATGCTATGGGAGTCTGGAGAAGATAGATTTCTGCTTTGAGGACCAAGGAAAATTTCACAGAGGAGGTAGTATTTGAACTAGAACTTAATGATAAGTATGAATTTCCAGGTAAAGTGAAAGGAGTCCATATTCCAAGTGGAGTAAAGAGTATGGACACTCGAATGGAAGTTTAAAGAGGCATGTATGTGTTCAAGTTCTGTCATCAACCCCAGCAAAGAGTAGAACGTGGGCAAGACTTTCACTGTGGAAAAACTTGGAGGAATGTCAGGGATCTGATTATCCTGGTAAAGACCAGAGAGAGGAGACCATGATATGGGTGAAGGTGCTATCCTGAAAGCCATCGGTAGGAATAGAATTTTGGATGAAGTCAAATGGGGTCAGACTAGAGCTGGAGAAATAGGATTAGTCAGTATTCTAAATATCAGTGGGAAATTAAGACATGAGTGGAAGATGAACCCAAGGCCCAGCAATGCATAAAGAAAGAAAAGTTGTGCTAATCGCTGGAGGTGAGGAGTGAGAGGCGAGGAAGAGGGTACCAGTGGATAAGGCCTGAGAGTTCCAGAGCAATCCAGTGAGAGGAGGAATTCACACTGTAATCACAGCTGAAACAGACAACCAGGCTATAGGTGGTTACTTAAGGAGTCAGAAAATATGAAGATATTAGATGATATTTGCATAAGGAAGAAGTTCTGAGAGCATGTGGTAGAGAGGGGGAAATGAAATTGAAGGGGCAGAGAGTAATAAAATCATCAAAGTCCTTATAGCCTGTGTTAAGAAGTTCAGAATTTCTTTGAAGGTATTTAGAAGACACTAAAGGATTTTGCCTGGGAAGATTTTCATTTTAGAAAATTTTCTGGAAGCAGTGTCTAAGGTGAATTAGAGGTTTAGTCAGTATGCTGGAACACAGGGCAATTAATTAGAAGACTACATCAATAATTTTATTTTTCAATTTTGATACTCGAAAGGGCAGGTGAATTAGAGGTTTAGTCAGTATGCTGGAACACAGGGCAATTAATTAGAAGACTACATCGATAATTTTATTTTTCAATTTTGATACTTGAAAGGGCTTGTTTATTTCTTTTTTAATTGACAAATCATAATTGTATACACTTGTGGGATACAATGTGATGTTTCGATATATGTATACATTGTGGAATGATTAAGTCAAGTTAATTAACATATCATTACCTCACCTACTTATTTTTTTTTTGTGGTGAGAACATTTAAAATCTATTCTTTCAGCTATTTCAAAATATGCAATATATTATTATTACCTGTGGTCACCATGCTGTGCAATAGTTCATTAAAAGTCATTTCTCCTGCCTAACTAAAACTTTGTACCTTCTGAC
>NW_007727395.1:225061-226561 GCF_000696425.1 Galeopterus variegatus
AGGTGAATTAGAGGTTTAGTCAGTATGCTGGAACACAGGGCAATTAATTAGAAGACTACATCAATAATTTTATTTTTCAATTTTGATACTCGAAAGGGCTTATTTCTTTTTTAATTGACAAATCATAATTGTATACACTTGTGGGATACAATGTGATGTTTCGATATATGTATACATTGTGGAATGATTAAGTCAAGTTAATTAACATATCATTACCTCACCTACTTATTTTTTTTGTGTGGTGAGAACATTTAAAATCTATTCTTTCAGCTATTTCAAAATATGCAATATATTATTATTACCTGTGGTCACCATGCTGTGCAATAGTTCATTAAAAGTCATTTCTCCTGCCTAACTAAAACTTTGTACCTTCTGACGAAACTCTCCCTTTCTGCATCATCATCTCCTCCGACTCACCACCTCCTGCCCCCACCACCCTCTGGTAACCACCATTCTACTCTCTGTTTCTATGAGTTCAACTTTTTTAGATTCCACATATAAGTGAGATTTTGCAGTGTTTACCTTTTTGTGCGTGGCGTATTTCACTTAGCGTAATGTCTTCTATGTTCACCCATGTCGTCTCAAATGACAGAATTCCCTTCCTTTTAAGGCCGAATAGTATTCCATTGCAAATATATACCACATTTTCTCTATCTGTTCATGTGTTGATGGACACTTAAGTTGCTTCCATATCTGGCTATCGTGAATAATGCTGCAATGAACACAGAAGCGCAGATACCTCTTTGACATACTGACTTTATTTTCTTCGGATATACATGCAGAAGTGGGATGGCTGGATCATATGCTAATTCTATTTTTAGCTTTTTGAGAAACCTCCATACTGTTTTCTGCAATGGCTGTACTAATTTAGGATTCCACCTGGGTTCCCTTTTCCTACATCCTTGTCAACACTTGTTATTTTTCATCTTTTTGATAACAGCAATTCTAACAGGTGTGAGGTGATATGTCACTGTGGTTTTTATTTGTACTTCTCTGAAAATTAGAGATATTGAGCATTTTATATATCTGTTGGCCATTTGTATGTCTTTTCTTGAAAAATAGCTGTTGAGGTCCTTTGCCCATTTTTTTAACCAGGTTATTTATTTATTTTTCTTGCTATTGAATCGAGTTCCTTGTATATTTTGCATACTAATCCCTTATCAGATGTATGGTTTACAAATATTTTCTCTTTATTTATGGGTTGTCTCTTCACTCTGAAAATTGTTTCCTTGGCTGTGCAAAAGATTTTTAGTTTGATGCAATCTGATTTGTCTAATTTTGCTTTTCTATTGTTTTTTTAGTGTCTATTTTATTTATTTCTGCTCTATCGTTATTACTTTATTATTTCATTCCTTCTGCTAACTTTGGGCTTAGTTCTTTCTTTCCCCCCTCGTTGTTTGAGGTGTAACCTTAGATTATTTGAGGGTTTTATTTTTTTTATATATGTATTGTAGGTGTTTATGACTTCGTTCTTAGGACTGCTTTTGCTGCATCACATTG
>NW_007727395.1:227175-234688 GCF_000696425.1 Galeopterus variegatus
TTTAGTTGCCAAAATAGATATAAAAATGATTGTATGAGTATGTAAGAGGTGGGAGAGAGTGGAAAATTGAGAAAAACTTTCAGTGTCCAGCTTGAGAGATCTAGTAAGGTAGACTAACTGCTGTGATAGTGACTTTAAAATCTCAATGAGCTCAATCCAATAAAAGTTTATTTTTTTTCTTTTGAGACAGTCCAATGCATATCGGTAGCGGTGGGTGAATGGAGGTGACCCTGCTCTATACACTCATTCAGAGAACCAGACTTCTTCCATTTTAGTGACTCCATAATCCCATAGAGCCTCAGAGTCTTCTTCTGGAGCAGAGTTAGGGGGCTGATGCAGAAAGAGAGAGAGACTGTGGAGGATTGTGAGGTGATTTTTAGAGTCTAGATACGGAAATTGTGTATTTCACTTCTGCCACATTCCATTGGTTAGAATGGATTCATGTGGCCATACCTCACTGCAAAGGAGCCTAGGAAAGGTGGTCTCTCTGCGTGTCCAGGAGGAGAAAAAAAATGAAGTTTGCTGAAGACACAAGCACAGTCTGCCTTTCCAGTCATCAAATATATTTGGCACTATTCCTCTCACATAGAAGCCACTCATCCTTTTTCCAAGGTAGACAAGCTAAAGTCCCATCTAGTTACCCATCCTCATCAGAAGTGCCGAATCTTCAGGTGATTTACAGTGGGAGATGTGTCCCTTCATAGTTTGGTGACTTATGTTCTGAAATAAATGTTCTACCTTCTCTCCACTCACATACAATGATGTAACAGAGACTGAATAAGCACAAATAAATAATCCCATTCAGAAAGAGACAGAGTGGGAAAACACATAGTCACTGGTGTATAGAAAATCTGAAACCCACTGGACAGACAGTATGAAAGGCCCGCTACCCTGGAAGTAAGGACAGTTCCTTAATCAGTTCTGGTTCTGCTCTCTGGGAGAAACTCCCTGGTTCGTGGCAATGAACGAGTTCTGTAGGATTCTGCCTCACTGTCAGCCAACATGTGAGAGGCCAGCTTAGTCGGGGGAATCCCTGACCCATGTGGGTCACTGCTATAGGATCACCAATCACTCCCACCAGACAGAACTTAAAGGAAAGGCTTTTTATTTTATAAGACATCAACTGCAAGTCCCAACAGCCTCCCTGATCCACTGAGTGCTGAGTTTATATAAGTAAATGTATTGGGCAAAACAAGACGCTTTGAGAGATGAATACAGGATGTTTATATGTGATGGACAGCTACTTCCTGCTTTGAGGGATGTATTGGAGGAGACAGAATGTCTGCTTTTGATACAGTCTTAATTAATCATTAATGGCAAGCTATAAAGGGAAAACAAAGTTCGTTCTATAGTGTATACCTGAGTGTGTGTGTGTGGGGGGGGGTGGTTTCTACATTTACAGTTCATAACCCCTGTTTCTGCCCTCTAGGAGGTTTTTATCTGTCCTTATTTTCCTTGCCACATCTGAAGAAGATGTTGGGGAGTTTGCCTTTCTTGAAAGAGGCGCAGCTTTCATAGTCCATTCATGTTGGAGGGATGTGTTAAGGCTCTCTGAACACTCACATACATTGTCAGACCAGGTTTATAGTCTTTGTCAGTACAGTTATTTCAAGAAAGTATTTATAGACAGTTCCATGTGCCAAAAAACACACTCAAGTTTCTTTCCTAAACTACTTCTCAGATTTGCTTTTCTTTTCTTTTTATAATAATTTTCTAATTCCCACATGTCTCTCTTAATATGATCGAGGCTACCTGAGCCTATCTGCAACAATTAGCATGTGTACAAGGCTTGGACCGTTAGTCAATATTTGCTACAAGTTGGAGTTATCTTGTTCAACCGAGAAGTTTTACTTGACATTTTTCGCTTGATGCTTTTCTCAATCTTACCTCTTATCATTAGACGTCTAGTAGCAGTGGGTTTTTCTATACTTCTGTACTCTCTTCTCTTCAGTTTCCACTTGTAAGCCATCCAATTCTTTTTTAAGCCCATTGCTTTTTTTGTAATACCTTGCCTAAGAAAGCCAGTAGCAGGCAACATACAACATTCTGATTTTTCTGACTACTTCTAGATTCTTGAAATTTTGTTGGCATGTGGCCTGTCATAGGCAGCAGTTTTATTAAACGTTTTCCTGTTGCATAACATGGTTTGCCATCTTTTTAGAACCTATGGCAACTAAAATCCTGTGATAGCTATTCTTTTGCTGCTTGTATTTTTGGTGCTTATTATCATAGATACAAATTTACGTAGGGAAGGCAACCCTCTATAATCAGAATCTCCCAAATCTCAATGCCTTGATACAACAAACGTTATTTCTTCCTTATGTGTCAGTTTAATAATAGTCCACTATGGGAAAGGCTCTATTCTATGCAGTCATTCAGGGACCTAGGCTTCTTCCTTTTAGTGCCTCTGCCATACGCTAGACCATTGGATTCTTTCACTGGATTCCATGCATCTGGCTGTCAGAAGAAAAGAGAGTGTGAAGGAATAAGAGCTGAAAGGCACGCACATAGTTTTTACTCACATTCTACTATTGGTCGAATCAGCCACATGGTCACAGCTAAATGCAAAACTATGGGCAATATATTTTTCTTTCTTTTTTTAAATTGACAAATAAAAATTGTGTATATTTATGTTTTACAAAATAACGTTTTGATATATATATATATATATATTGTGGAATGGCTAAATCAAGGTAATTAGCATGTGCATTACTTCACATACTTATTTTTTGTGTGTGGTGAGAACACTTAAAACCTACTTGCTTGTCAATTTTCAAGCTTACAATACATTGCTTTATTATTAACTGTAGTCACCATGTTGTACAATAGATCGCTTGAACTTAGTCTTCTCTGACTGAAATTTTCTATCCTTGACCAATATTCTTCCCCCCCCCCCTCCAGTTCCTGGTAACCACCATTCTACTCTCTGCTTCTATGAGTTCAACATTTTTAGATTCCACATATAAGTGTGATCAAGCGATGGTCATCCTTCTGTACCTGTCTTACTTCACATAACATAATGTCCCCTATGTTCATCCATTTTGCCTCAAATGACAGAATTCCCTTCTTTTTGAAGGCTGAATATCACTCCATTGTGTACATGTACTACATTCTTTATCCATTCATCCATTGATGGACACTTATGTTGATTCCTTATCTTGGCTATAGTGAATAACGCTGCAGTGAACATGGGAGTGCAGGTATCTCTTTGGCATACTATTTTCTTTGAATATATACCCAGAAGGGGATGGCTGGATCATACACTATTTTATTTTTAGTTTTTTGAGAAACCTCCATACTGTTTTCCATAGTGGCTGTGCTAATTTACATTTTTACCAACAGTGTACTAGGGTACCCTTTTCTTCATATCCTCACCAACATGGCTCCCAAGCGGCGCACTCTCCAGTGCGCCACCGGGCCGGCCCTCCACATGTTTTAATAGAACTGTTTTATTGCTATTGAGTTGTTTGAGTTCCTTTTTATGTATTAGATATTAACCCTTCATGAGAAGTATCATTTGCAAATATTTCCCTCTATTCCACAGGTTGTCTTTTCACTCTTTCAATTGTTTCCTTTGCTGTGCAGAAGCCTTTTACTTTGATGTAATTCCATTTGTTCATTCTTGTTTTCGTTGCCTGTGCTTTTGGAGTGGCATAAAAAAAAAAAAACCATTGGGCAATATTTTTCATCTGTGTTCAAGGAGGAAAAGAAAATAGGGTTTGCCACAACTGTCTTGGTAAATGACCAGTGGGTACTACTTACTTTGATGTGAAATACCTGGTGTAGCAGGTTTAGACATATATGTCTAGGGGAAGAGGGAGAGTTAGTGATAGAAGGTGTGATTTTAAACCTGTTGATTTTGAGATTCTGATTCATCCAATGGGAGAGTGCAGAATAATTATAAATGTCAATATGGAGACTAGATGGAAGGTATAGTTTTTTGAAATAGATTTGGTAGTGATTTACATATAGATTACTAACTTACTCACCCAACATAATGTTACTATATCTATTGCTTCTCAACTTCTCAACCTCAAACTTTCTCCTACTCTCAGGCTACTTCTTTGCTCACAATCCTTTTTTCTCATTTTTCATTTTCTCTTCTTCTTTATTCTTCATTTATATTTTTTTCTTCCTCTTTTTTCTCACCATTTCCTTTGTCTTCATTCTCTTCACATTCTGATAGTATTCTTCTTCACTTAAAGTCTATATATTAAAAATTGATATGTCAAACGATGGAATATTTACATTTTAATTAAGAAAATACTATTAGAAATAGATGCATTAACTTTAGAATAGGTATTTAATAATCTGGAAAGCCATTGACATTGGTTATTACAACATGTATTTATACTTGAATTGGCAAAACATTTTCTCAAAGAAGCTGGGTAACAACTCTGGATTTCATTTTTCTGAACATATCATACTGATATTTTTCAAGTTAGTGTCCAATATAATTAATCTCAAGAGTTTTTAAGGTTTGCTATAACTATAGCAGATGTTTGTATATTCTACTTTCTGTCTTGTTGCAGCAGACTCACAAGAAAGACAAACTTGGTATTTGATTTCATCTACTTAGTAAGCAGTTACAGAACTTATCCTAGTCAGACTCACTATTATGGTCTTTAAAAGTGAGTTAAAGAAATACTTTTTTGGTGAGTTGTATGTAACTGCATGAAGTACAGGCTCTGTGAAAAAGCAAAAAGATAACTAGAATAGAAAAAGGACAATAATATTAGAGGAGTCACTGGTAATGCCAAGGACTTGTACCTGAGGGAACTAGGGCATAGGCATCTAATGAACATGTGGAATCCATAGTAGCAGTGAGGAAAGTAGTCTGGCTAGGAATGGGAAAGAATTATTTCAGTCAGAAATATCACATATGAAGTTGAAATGAGTAATCTGTTTATACATTGTCTCACTGTGAAGAATCTGAGATGGCATTCCTAAAAGTATTCTGATCTGGAGGTGTGCAGAAGGACAAGTATCTTTACATGAAAATTTGAGGGTAACTTTTTTTCTCTCCCCCCACTTCATATTAGGGCCTTTGTAGAAGTGAAGGTTTCTTTCTTGTTGTGACTTTTAAGTCTAACCTAATGGATAGCAAACAAAGGACTTTCTTCACTCTGTTACTTTTCTGAAGTAACAGTGAAAAGTGATGAACCAAGTTCAAATTTGTGTCATTTAAAGGAATGTTAATAGAGTTACTCGAGATAGTATATGCCACTCCTCCTTTCAGCAATATGAATGGATTGCACATTCTAAAAAATACTTACATTGAGAAACATGTAGGTCTGAGATAAGCAATGATAGCAGTTATAATACTCTTATGTGTATTGCTGAGATCATAAAGAAGGAAGAGGACCTTCCTCCAAGGGACACACACACAAAAAGAAAGCATAGTAAGCATAAATTAATTAACTGAAACAGGAGTGATAGGTAAAAGAGGAAACTTGGATTGACTTAGGAGCTAATGTCAAAATCAGAAACTTAGAGTTTGGAAATTGATGGCAATGAGAGAGAATGGTAGACACAAATTGGACTTGTAACAAAAACGGCTAAACTTGAGACCTTCATGTAATGATGGGCCAATTGAAGGGACTACACCCTCAGTGAAAAATGTAGCTATAAAATTATCTCCTTGATCAAAGCAAAAATTAAACTTTTTTGTCTCCACCCAGGTACTCAGGAGAATTTTGAGAACTTGTTACCATACATCTACTTTCAAATAAGTCTGGAGTACAAGTTTATATTACCAACACAATTCTAAACCCCATACCAGTACTAAATGTCACTTCAGATTAGTCAGGTAATCTGGCATTCAACAGAAGCAAACACAGTCTCTTTAGAGAAAAGCATCCGAGACTCATACTTCTACAGATTTCCACAGATTAAAATTTAAAATTTAAGTCAATTATTACCAAGCAAATGAGATAACAAGTGATGAGAGCTAGCAAAAATAATAAATTTATGTTCTCAAGGACTTCAGATATTGGAATTATCTGAAATATATATATAATTATGTATAGTAAATTAAATAAATAATAAATAAAATTGAAGAAAAGATCAAGGAACGAGAATCTATCAAGAATGACCAAAATATTATAAAAATAAGAAAATATAGAAATTAGATGTGACCATTGAAATTATGACAGATTTCCTTTTCTGGTAATGACTAACTAGATTAAAATCTTACTGTCTTTAGGGCAACCAACAACCAAAAGAATAGTGAAAGAAAGTTTAACTACAAAGCTGATAGGAGAGAAAATTGAATAATAAACAATAGTCAACCACCAGGGCATCTTGGGGATCTCAACATAGCTCTTGCCCACCAGAAGACACCTGGCAGACTGGCTTGGAGGAACACCTTCTGCCCAATCAGGCAGCACCAGCAGAGACCAGTGCAAGCCAGAGCAGAAGCCAATAAACCAAGCAGACCAAAATAACACTGAAAAGGCTTTGAAAATCAAACTGCCATTAGAATCACAGCACGTAAAAGTAGAACAAGACTTACATGCTAAACCTCAATGGGGAGACTAACTGCTAAAATAAAAGACTTAAATAATACCCAGTGCCTTCTAACATGTTAGAAAAAATGTCCACGATACAATAAAAAATTACCTTCCATGGTAAGAACCCAACCCAAACCAAACAAAACCAAATCACAAGTTGGTTGTGAAAGACAATCCACTAACACCAACACTGAAAAGAATTAGATGTTTAAATTTTCTGACAAGGATTTTAAATCAGCCATCATTAAAACACTTTAACAATCAATAACAAATTCTGCTGAAACAAAAAGTAGAAAATCTCGGGCTGGCCCGTGGCTCACTCGGGAGAGTGTGGTGCTGATAACGCCAAGGCCATGGGTTCGGATCCCATATAGGGATGGCTGGTTCGCTCACTGTCTGAGCATGGTGCTGACAACACCAAGTCAAGGGTTAAGCTCCCCTTACCGGTCATCTTTAAAAAAAAAAAAAAAAAGTAGAAAATCTCTAAAAAGAAACAGAAATGATAAAAGAACCAAATAGAAACTATAATATTAACATATACAATAACTGAAATAAAAAACTGAAAACTCGCTGGATGGGCTCAATGGTAGAGTGGAGATGACAGTAGAGAGTAGAATCAGTGAAGTAAAGGACAGAACCAATAATTCACCTCATCTGAATAAGAGAGAGAAAATAGGCTGGAAAAAAAATAAAGAAAGAGTGTCAGGGGCTGTGAGACAATAATATCCAACATTCATATTGTTGCAGAATCAGAAAAAGAAAAGAAAGAGAGTGGGTCTGAAAAAAATATTTTTAAAAATTATGGCTAAAATTCCACCAAATTTAATAAAAGACACAAACCTATAAACCCAAGAAGCTGAGAAAATTCCAAACAAAATAATCCTAAAGAAATTCATGCCAAGACACTTCACAGATAAGCTTTTGAAAAGATAAAGAAAAAAAAAAAAAAAACTGAAAGAAGCCAGGGAAAAATAATGCATTACCTATAGGGTAACATCAAT
>NW_007727395.1:235688-273482 GCF_000696425.1 Galeopterus variegatus
ACAAAATAATCCTAAAGAAATTCATGCCAAGACACTTCACAGATAAGCTTTTGAAAAGATAAAGAAAAAAAAAAAAAAAAAACTGAAAGAAGCCAGGGAAAAATAATGCATTACCTATAGGGTAACATCAATTCAAATGACCGCCAATTTTTCATCTGAAATTATGGAGGTCCAGAGGAAATGGCATTGTATTTTTCAAGTCTTGAAAGAAGAAAACTGTCAACCATGAATTCTGTATCCAATAAATCTGTCCTTTAGGAATGGAAAGGAAATAAAAACACTCTCAGAAGAGGAAAAACTAAAGGAATTTGTTGTTAGCAGACTTACCCTTAAATATTGGCTAAAGGAAATTCTTCAAACAAAAAGAAAATGATGGAAAAAAAGAATTTTGGGGCACCAGAAAGGAAGAAGAAAAAACAAACAAAAGGAGAAATATGCATATGTGATATAGACTATCCTTTTCCTCTTGAGTTTTATAATCATATTTGATAGTTAAACCAAAAATTCCAACACGATCCAATACCCAAAGTAATGATATTTAATAGTGAAGAAAACATCTATTATACAATGTGATGACTATAGTTAATAACAATATATTATATTCTTAAAAGAATGCTGAGAGTAGATTTTAAGTGTTTTCACCACAAAAATGGTAAGTATGTGATAATGCATATGTTAATTAACTCACTCTAGCCGTTCCACAATATGTGTATTTCAAAGCATCACATTGTACACAGTAAATATATACTATTTCATATGTCAAATTAAACAAGATAAAATAAAATAAAATGTTTAACAAAAGTGGAGAAAACAAAGACCTAAATGAAAGTCAAATTTGCATACTTAACACAAAGTGGTAAAATAGCAGAAAAATCAGTAAAATTGATAAAACTCTCCCAACATTGTTGAAGATAAAAAGAAAGAAGATATAAATCACTGAAATCAGGAACGAGCATATCTTTCTTTGCAGATGGCATGATTGTCTATATAGAAAATGCCAAGGAATTTATAAATACTACTAGAACTAATAAGTGAGTTCAGTAAGGTCTCAAGGTATAAGATCAACACACAAAAATCAATCTTATTTCTATACACTATTAGCAAACATGCAAAAACTGAAATTAAAAACACAATACCATTTACAATCACTCTAAATGAAATACTTAGATGTTCACTTAACAAAACAAGTGTAGTATTTGCTGAAAATTACAAAATTCTAGTGAAAGAACGCAAAGAAGATTTAAATAATGGGGAGTCCTACCTTGTTCACTGATTGGAAGACTCAGTATAGCAATGATGTTCATTCTCCTCATATCTACCCATAGGTTTATTGTGGTTCCTATCAATACCCCAACAAGAATTTTGTGTAGACATAGATAAGCTCACAATAAGTTTTATATGGAAAGGCACAGACCTTAGAATAGCTAAAGCAATCTTTACAAATAAGAAAAAAGTGGGGAAAATTACTCTATCCAATATTAAGTCTTACTAATGGCTATCGTAGTCAGGACAGTGTGATAGTGGTGGAGGAATTGACACAGATCAATGGAAGAGAATAGAAAATATAGAAACAGAGTCGCACAGATATGCCCAACTGATTTTTGACAAAGGCAAAAAAAAAAAAAAAGCAATAGAAGAAAAATAGCCTTTTCATTTTTAAAATGACAGAATTTCAGAAATGGAGGACAGATTACTAGTTGCAATGGAATAAGGGGAGGGTGAGAGCAACATGTTTGTGGTGTTGGAACAGTTCAGTATTTTGATTGCAGTGGTGAATATATGAACCTACACAGGTGATGAAGTTATGTAGAACTTGGTGCACACACAACATAAATGAGCACAAGTAAAACGAGAAAATCTGAGTCAATAAACTAAGTCTTCTCACTATGTTCTTCTTCAGATAGTCTTTATTATTTCCAGTCTTCTAAATTTCCCAATAACTTTGAAAGAGTTTGAAAGAATAAAATTCGAAAGAGTAAAATCAGTGGATTGTATCAATGCTAATATTCTGGTTGTGATGTTATACTATACTATAGTAGAGTTTAGTAATATTTTATCTTTAAAGGAAACTGAACAAAGTGTACAAAGAATCTCTTCGTTATTTCTTACAATTATTTCAACTGCATGTAAAAGTCTAGTTATCTCAATAAATATCTAAATTTTAAAAAATCATTCAAAAAAGGGAAAGAATAGAAAGAAAAAAGAACATAGAATATGCAGGTCAAATAATATAACTAAAAATTACATATAAATTTAACAACAAATACTTTAGTGTTATGTTACATGTAAACAGACAAAATACTTCAATATAAAAGACAAATATTATTAAACTAGATTTTAAAAGTTTGCAGCTTAAGGGAGACACACCTTAAATACAAGAATATAGAAAATTTAAAAGTGAAAAGAAAGAAAATGGTGTATTATTAAAAGAATATACATGCATAAAAGGTAGTATAACTATATGATTATATAATACAAATTTTAGGCAGAAAGCATTTTCAGAGCTAAAGAGGGGATATTTTATAAAATTCACCAGAAAGTTATAAAAATTCTAAATTACTATTAATTTGCAGAAATTAAAAAACTCTTTCAAATTTATGGGAAAATTTAGAAAACTAGAAATAATAAAGACTATTTGGTAGAAGAATACACAAATAAACGAGTGAACAGATAGGTGGTAGTTCAGAAACACACCCAAACACGTGCAGGTAACTTGATTTAAGAGGGCGGCATTGTAGAGAATTAGGGAAGCATAGACTTTTTAACAAATGGTGCTGGGTTTATTGATGTCCATATAAAAAACAAAAAAACTTTAAAAAGGGAGCATGAACAGTCTGTCTCTCTCTGCTCTGCTCTCTCTGCTTCCACCATCTTGCAATGTGAGACCCCTGGGTCACTGTCACCACCACCAGTGTGTTCCTTGGACTTTGGTCTTCCTAGCCTCAGAAACTATAAGCAATAAATTTCATTTTCTTATAAATTACCCCATTCTAGGTATTTCTGTTATAGCAACACAAAACAGACTAATACAAGAATCAAAGCAAATTCAGTAAGCAGCAGGGTTTTTCATAGAACTTAACTGACTATCCTAAAATGACCAAAAGAACAAAAGGCCAAGAATAGCCAAGTCTCACCTGACAAACAACAAGGTGAAGGGATTTACTTTAAAGATACAAAAAATTACTATAAAGCTATTACGATTGAACAATGTAACATTAGTACAGGGAAGAATAAATAGGTCACTGGAAGAAATTGGGATGTCAGACCCATAGGTATCTGAAAATCTCTTAAATAGTGAGCAAAGAACTGTGGAGCAATGGATAAAGATTGACTCTTCAATAAGCTGTGCTGGAATTATTGGTTACCCATATGGAAAAAATAATAAAATGACATTTCTATTTCATGCTATACTAAACACTTTATTCTAGATGTTTTAAATATATTAATGTAAAATGAAACATTTTAGAAGGAAATATAGGAAAGTAATTTTATGAACTCATGAAGAGCAATTTTTCTAAACAGGACACAGAAAGGAAAAAACCATAAAGAAAGACATTAATAATTTACCTCTGCTTAAATTAAGAACATCTGTTCATCAAAGGACATCATTAAAACGTGACGAAACACAACAATCTGTGGAAAAAAGTATAAAGTCAACAGAAGATTTGGGCCCAGAAAAGTTAAAGTATCACCTGTAAGTTAAGAGAAAAACAAATAATCCAATAGAAAATGTGTGCAAGACTAATAAATTTTTTTTTACAAGAGGAAACATAAAAGACCAATAAATATATGAGGATATGCTTAGCCTCATTGGTAATATGAAATGCAAAATTAATACACATTGAAGTAGGATTTTCCATCCACTAGATTGGGAAACATTAAAACATTGGAAAATATGCAACTGATGGAAGTGTAAATTGGTATTACAATTTTGGAAAACAATTTGGTATTGTCCCATAAAGTTAAGTATTTATCAATCCATGGCTTGGGAATTGAGCTTCTGTAATACATTCTCAAAACCCTTGCACGTGTTCACTGTTTATAGCAGCATTAGTTGTAGTAGTGGTAAAGTGGAAACAACACAAATTACTACTTTGTGTAGTGGTAAAGTGGAAACAACACAAATTACTACTTTGTGGAGAATAGATAGAGTGTGACAGAATGAAATAATTTATGGCAGTGAAAGTTAGTGAACCGTAGCTACCAATGTCAATATGAATTAATTTCAAAAACATAATGTTGGGGGGGAAAAAGCAAATCATAGAAGATGATACCAAAGATACTAAGTGCAAAAATATAAAATTCAACAATATATTGTTTAGGAATACATACTATGTTGCAAAACTATTAGGTAAATCACAGGAATGATAAACACAAAATCCATAATAGTGTTTACCCCGGGGTGACAAGGCAAATACAATAGGGAAGGACACCTGGGGCTTCATCAGCAGCATGATATTGTCTGATACCTTAAGCTTAATGGTAGGTAGTTCATGTTCATTTGATCAATGTTTATAATATGTATATAGATTATATATATTGTATGCTTTTATCATCTTACACATAAAAAATAAGTAAAGGAAATAATCAGTAGCTTCAGGTCTGGGATGTGTGGTTAGGTAAAAGGTTAGACAGGATCTCGTGCCTTCATATCACTTCCTCTTCCATTTGCTGTGCAACGTGTTTATCGTAACATGATATGAAGGAAACTTGATGTGTGGTGATGTCCTCTTATGTTGACCTATTAATGTTCATGTTGCAAGAGCATGAAAAAGGCATCCTTTCAGATGTTGTAGACCAAGATTTTCCATTAATGAGATTAGGGTTGAAGACGGGGAGTTATCTTGGTCACCATTCGTCATTTCTCCCTGTTTGCCCAACAGTTAATGTTAATAACTCAGAGCAGTTAATCCCAAACCCCTCATTAGGGTATCTTAGGTCAGGCTGGCTGCAATAACAAAATACCATAGACTGGGTGGTTTAAACAAAAGACATTTATTTCTCATAGTTTTGAAGACTGGGATGTCTGAAATCAAGGTGCAGGCAGAGCCAATCTTTGGCGAGGACTTACTTCCTGGTTTGCTGCAGCTGCCTTCTCACTGTATCTTCACATGGTGGAGAGAGAAACTGTTTCCTCTCTTCCTCTTCTTATGAGTGTACTAATTCTATCACGGAGACTCCACCCTCATGACCTCACCTAAAGGTTCCACCTAAAGGTACCTCCTAAAGGTTCCACCTAAAGGTTCCACCTAAAGGTACCTCCTAAAGGTTCCACCTCCAAATACCAACACACTGGGAATTAGGGCTTCAACATATGAATTTTAGGAAGGACAGAAACATTTAATCCATAACAAAGAGATTGGACACAGTCTCAAATTCTTTTCCTAAACACTGTTCTAGGTAGCCACTGCCAGCTGACCAAATTAGCTTTGAAGTTTGTGAAATCCATTTGCCTTCATTGTGCTAGACCATGTAGTCTAAGACTAATCACTGTACTGGACCACATTCATGTGAACGGAAGAGTAGTTTTGTTTTTGATATTCTAAGTTCAGAACCAGAACAAATGAAGAAGTTACAAGAAGGCAAAATCTGGAAAATAAAAACAAAAGCAAAAGAAACCCTTTTATTGTTTACCTTTTTTGACATAAAATTTACATCAGTGGAATGCACAAATATTAAGTATCTAATTTGATATATTTTGACAAATGTAAATGCAAGTCATCCATAACTCATCAAGTCACACTTTTCCATTAGCTCAGAGAGCTCCCTTGTGACACTTCCCAGTTAAATCTCCCACTTTTCTGATCTTTTTACCACCACAGAATAGTTTTACCTGTAGGAGAACTTTATATATGGAATCATATAATATGTAGTCCTTTGCATCTGGCTTCTTTCCCTTATGCACTGGGTGTGAGATTCACCCATGTTGTTGTGAAGTTCACCCCTTTTCCCAACAGAATAGTGTTTCGTTGTATGAATATTCCACAGTTTGTTTATTTGTCCTCCTGTCAATAGACATTGGGTTGTTTTTGGCTTTTAGCTTTTATAAATAAAGCTGTTATGAACATTTGTGTACCAGTGTTTTTGTGGATATATGTTTTTATTTTCTTGGGTACATATCCAGAAGTGAGTTGGCTGGGTCACATGTAGATGTGTGTTTAATCTTATGGGAAACTGACAAACACTTTTCCAAATAGGTTGTTCCATTTCACATTCTCCCCACAAATGTATGAGAATTCTTACACTTTGCATTATCATTAACATTTTATGCTGTCACTGTGTTTAATTTTAGCAATTTTACTTAGTGTTTAAGTGTAGCTCATTGCTCAAATTAATATTTAATGGCTTATTTAACATGAGTTTCCCTGATGACAAATTATGTTGAGCACTTTCTCATGTGCTCATTGGTCAGTTGTCTATCTTCCTTTGTGAAAAAGTTTAAGTCCTCTGCCAATTTTTATTGACAAGTCTTTCATCCGGATTGGTTTATAAATATTTTCTCTCGGTCTGTGTTTGGCTATTCATTTTCTCAACAATGGCTTTTTGTAAGTAGTTTTAACTTTGTGCAGTTCAATGTACTAATATTTTATATTATGGTTATTGTTTTCTTTTACTCCATCTAAGAGAAATTGGCATAGTCCAAGGTCATGAAAACTCAAATATTTTCTTTAGGAAGCTTTATAGTTTTTCAGTTTGTCTTTACTATTATCCATTTAAATTAGGATTCATTTTTTCCCTACGGACAGTCAATTGAAAAGCTTATTCTTTTCCCATTGAATTACCTTGACATTTTTTTGAAAATCAATTGACCTTATAACTGTGTCTATTCCCGAACTCCCTATTCTGTTTCATTGATCTTTTTTTACCTATCTTCATGGCAAAACCATCATATCTTTATTGTTATAGCTTTACAGTAGGTCTTAAAGTCAGGTAGTATAAGTCCTTCATCTTTGTTCTACTTTTTGAAAACATTTTTTGCTATACTAATTCTCATTAAAATTTTGCACTCTTATTTAAATCTTGAACTAGATTGTACATTTCTGTTTTAAAAGGCTGCCAGAAATCAGGCAAGAGAAAGAAATAAAGGGAATCCAGATTGGAAAAGACAAAGTCAAACTTTCCCTATTTGCAGATGACATGATACTATATATAGAAATACCTATCAAGAAAGACTCTATCAAAAAACTCCTAGAGCTGGTTAATAACTTCAGTAACATTGCAGGATACAAAAGAAATGCCCTCAAGTCAATTGTGCTTATATACTTAAATAATGAAGTAACCGAAAGAAAAATAAAGAAAGTAAGACCATTTACAATTGTCACACAAAAAATAAAATACCTAGGGATCATTTTAACCAAGGAGGTGAAAGTCCTCAACAAGAAGAATTACAAACCACTTCTGAAAGAAATTAAAGAAGACACAAAAAGATGGAAAGATATTACATGCTCTTGAATTGGAAGAATTAACATTGTGAAAATGTCTATACTATCCAAAGTGATCTATAGATTCAATGCAATCCCCATCAAAATACCAATGACATTCTCCACAGAAATGGAAAAAATAATATTACCCTTCATATGGAACAATAAAAGACCCTGAATATCCAAAGCAATCCTGAGAAAAAAAATATAAAGCCAGAGGCATAACACTACCTACTTCAAATTATACTATAAAGCTATTTTAACTGAAACAGTATGGTTCTGTTATAAAAATAGACATTCAGACCAGTGGAGTAGAATTGAGAACCCAGAAATCACCACTCAGGCTTACAGCCATTTGATATTGGCAACAAAGGCAACAAAAATCTAAGTTAGGGAAAAGACTGCCTCTTCAACAAGTGGTGCTGGGAAAACTGGATATCCATATGCAGAGGAATGAAACTAGATACGCACTTCTCACCATACACTAAAATCAACTCAAAATGAATTGAAGACTGGATTAGACATGAAACTGTAACATTACTAAAGGAAAATATAGGTGAAACACTTCAGCAACTAGGTCTGGGCACAGACTTTATGAACATGAGCCCAAAAGCACATGCAGTAAAAGAAAAAATAAACAGATGGGACTATATGAAATTAAACTTCTGCACAGCAAAAGAAACAATCAACAGAGATAAATGACAACATACAGAGTGGGAGAAAATTTTTGCTAACTGTGCATCTGACAAGGGATTAATATCCACAATATACAAGGAACTCAAGCAATTATACTAAAAAAACAAATAACCCAATTTGTTCCAATGGGCAAAGGAGCTGAATAGACATTTTTCAGAGGAAGACATACAAATGGCCAAAGGTACATGCAAAAATGCTCAGCATCACTAGTCATCAGGGAAATGCAAATTAAAACTACATTGATATACCAACTCATCCCAGTTAGACTGGCTATAATCAAAAAAGATGGTGAATAACAAATGCTGGCAAGGGTGTGGAGAGAAGGGAACACTACTACACTGTTGGTGGAACTTTAAATTATTTCAGCCACTATGGAAAACAGTATGGAGGTTTCTGAAACAACTACAGATAGATTTTCCATATGATCCAGCAATCCCTCTTCTGGGTATATACCCAGAGGAATGGAAATCATCATGTCAAAGGGATACCTGCACTCCCATGTTCATTGCACCTCTGTTCACAATAGCCAAGACATGGAACCAACCTAAATGTCCATTGATGCATGAGTGGATAAGGAAACTGTGGTATATATACACCATGAAATAATGCTCTGCCATAAAAAAGAATGAAATATTCCCATTTGCAATGACATGGATGAACCTAGAGAAACTTATGTTGAGTGAAATAAGCAAACCCTGAGGGATAAATACCGCATGTGCTCACTCACATGTGGGAGGTAAGAGAGAAAGAAGGAAGGAAAGAAAGACCACAGTAGTGCATTGGACATGCAGAGGGAGAGAACATTACTTGGGCTACAAAGTGGAGCAGGGGGAGGAAAGGAGGATAGAGGGAGGTTGGGGATAATTGGGTGGGAGACACGAGGTACAAATGCAATTTGTGGTAATGGGTATGCTGCCAGCATGAATCTGGCCCTCACATCATGGGAACGAGGGGTGACAGCTTTGTATCTCATGAATATTCATAACCAATAAAAAATAAAATAAAATAAAAAGGCTGCCAGAATTATGATATAAATGAGTGTAAGTGTACAGATAAATTTGGGAAAAACTGACATCCAGTTATTGAGTTTTCCAATCTGCGGACATAGTATATCTCCTCATTTATTTAGGTCTTTCCTAATATCTGTCAGCAATGTTTTGTTATTTTTTAGTGTAGCGATCTTGCACAGTTTTTATAAAAATAATTCCTAAGAGAGAGTGATGACATCAAGGTGGCAGAATAGACAGTCCCCAGCATTGCTCCCCCCCGATAAGTAATCAGTTTTTAACTGTTAAAAAGGAAAAACTACTAACCTGGGACTGCTGGAGCTCAGGGGAAGAGAAGAGACTGGCAGAGTTTGTGAAGGCACGAGAAGCCATGGTAAGAGGGAACAGGGCTGCTCCAACCCTTCCAAGTCCCAGCCGCTTCAGGGCAGGCTTGGTGAGGGGTGGGGAAAAGTGGCAGCACATGGAGCAGTTTCCAGGAACTGGCAAAAGCCACAGCTGAGCCCTTTGTATAAAATTTCTTGGAATCTGCAGGGGAGAAGAGAGCTTCTGAGCACACCACAAAAGCTCCCAGGTCAGCAAGACTACTGGCAGTGTTCCTGTAGACCTGCACTGGAGGGAGGGGCTGCAGCTGACCACAGAAAGATGTCACCCAGGGGATGGTGAGTCATTGTGAAGGAACAGCACACAGCCTGCCCCACAGGAAGCATTTAGAGTGTGTGGTGGGGGGAGGCTGGCCCACTGGGGGAACATTGGGGTGCAGTGTGGGCCACTGATCTGCCTTTGGATCGGTACAGGCAACACTCAGTAGAGACTGGTTGTGGTGATAGAACTGCAGGGGGTGTGGGTTGTAGGAAAGACTCAGTACCAGGCCAAAATTTCCACACAGCCCACTTGAATCTGTGGTGACCCCACAAGATCTGAAAGTGATTAAAAGGCCAACAATTAAAATTCAATCTACACAAAAATCCTTCTCCAGAGAATCAACAGCAAAGCAGCAATTTAACTTGACCACAAAGTTTAAGTGCTGGTCCCCACAGGAATTCCCCCCAGTTTGGGAATTATCCACAGGACAACAAATTAGTTCCAGTGGAGAGTTTAAGTGTTGTGGAAGCTACTAAACCATCTCAGAATGGGAAAAAACCACAGACCAGAGACAAAGCTTCGATATTAACCAGTAAAGGTCTAATACCACCAAAGAACACCTATAAAACCCAGAAGAGGTAGCAGCCTCCTCAAATGCCCAGGCATCAGTGTAAGGACAAAAAAGATCAAGAAAGAACAGAGAACTATGACACGACCAAAGGAAACCTTCAAAGCACCAGCAATGGACCCAAAAGTACAGCAGATCCATGAAATGTCTGACAGAGAATTCAAACTAACCCTCTTAAGGATGTTCAGGGAGTCACAAGAAAATACAGACAGAAAATTAAATGATATCTAGAAAACAGTTCAGGAGCAGAATGAGAAGCTTGACAAAGGAATAGAAATTATTAAAAAAAAAAAAAAGAAATTTTAGATATAAAGAACACCTCTCCCCATATACCAAAATCAAATCAAAATGGACTAAAGACTTAAATATAAGAACCGAAACTATAAAACTCCTAAAAGAAAACATAGGAGAAAAATTCAGGAAGTAGTACTGGATAAAGACTTTAGGAATAAGACCTCCAAAGCATAGGCAACAAAAGAAAAAATTAACAAATGGTATTATATCAAACTAAAAAGCTTCTGCACAGCAAAAGAAACAGTTAACAGAGTGAGTAGACAAGCTCCAGAATGAGAGAAAATATTTGCAAACTATGCATCTGACAAAGGATTAATATCCAGAATATACAAGGAACTCAAACAACAGTAAAAAAAAAAAAAAAAGTAACCTGATTAAAAAATGGGCAAAGGAGCTAAACAGCCATTTCTCAAAGGAAGATATATGAATGGCCAACTGACACATGAAAAAATGCTCAGCATTTCTCAGCATAAGGAACACGCAAATCTAAACCACATTGAGATATCTTACCCCAGTTAGAGTGGCCATTATAAAAAAGAGAATAGCAAATGCTGGTGAGGAGGCAGAGAAAGGGGAACCTACACTGTTGGTGGGACTGTAAATTAGTGCAGCCATTAAGGAAAACAGCATGGAGGTTTCTCAAACAACTACAGATAGAACTACCATATGATCCAGCAGTCCCGTTACTGGATATATATACCTCCCAAAGTGGAAATCATCATGTTGAAGGGATACCTGCCTCCCGTGTTTATTAAAGCTCTCTTTACAATAGCCAAGAGTTGGAACCAGTCTAAATGTCCATCAACAGACAACTGGATAAGGCAAATGTGGTATATGTACACAATGAAATTCTACTCAGTCATAAAAAAGAATGAAATTCTGCCATTTGCAGCAGCATAGATGAGCTTGAAGAAAATTGTATTAACCGAAATAAGTCTGGCACAGAAAGAGAAATACTGCATGTCCTCACTCAAAAGTGGGAGCTAAAAAATAAAGAATAAGAAAAAAAGAAGGAAAGAAAGAAGAAAAGATACAACAATCACAATTACATACTGAACTTTCAGAAGAGAGATCAGAACTGTGGTTACTAGAGTTGGGAAAGGGGAAGGAAAAAGGGGGTTAATGGACACAAACAGTGATTACACTTTGTAATGAGAATATGCAAATTATTATGATTTGATCATGACACATTGTATGCAGGTACTGATATTCAACTCTGTACCCCACGAATATATCTAATCAATTATGTTTCAATAAGCAAGGAAAAATAAAGTTAAGTTCACAGATAACCTCAGAATACTCTAATGTCAGAAGGGTAGTGAATAAACCACTTAAGTCCTTAGTATGAAGACTAAAGGACAACCTTAAGAAAACAATAACATATGCAACAACCATGTAAGAGATAGGCCATATTAAAAGATGTAACTTGAAACAACAAAATCAAAGAGTGGTTGGGGGGTGGGCGAATGATGTCAAAGCCTAGAGTGGTCTTCGGTTTTTTTCTTTTTGCTTAGATATCAAAGTTAAGTTGTTAATAGTCTAAAATAATCTGTTTANAAACTTATGAGACTTACTAAAAATAAATAGCAAGAAATCAAAATATACCACTAGAGAAAACCACTCAATCACAAAGAAAGACAGTAAGACTAAAAAAGGAAAAGAAAATCTATAAAACAACCAGAAAACAAAAGGTACAAAATGGCAGTAACAAGTCCTTATATATGAATAACAATTTTAAGTGTAAAAGGATTAAATGTAACAATTAAAAGGCAAAGAGAAGATCAATGTATCATAAAACAAGAAACAACAATATGCTGCCTGCAAGAAACTTACTTACTTCACCTATAAAGACACACACTGGCTGAAATTGAAGGGATGGAAACACACATTTTATGAAAATAGAAAGCAAAAAAGAGCAGAAGTAGCTATACTTATATCAGATAAAATAAACTTCAAGCCAAGGAAAATTAAAAGAGATAGGAAGGTCATTATATAATGATAAAGGGATCAAATCAACAAGAGGGTATAACAATTCTAAATATAGAGGCACCCAACTCTGGAACACCCAGTTATAGAAAGCAATTACTATTATAACTAATGGGAGAGATAAACTCTAACATGAAAAGAGTTGAATACTTTAACTTCCCACTGTCAGCAAAGGACAGATCATCCAGACAGAAAATTAACCAGGAAACATCAGAACTAATCTCTACTTTAGGTCTATTGGATCTTACACACCTTTATAGAACATTTTATTGAATGGCTGCAGAATATACATTCTTTGGAGCAGCACATGGAACATTCTCTAGAATAGAACATATATTAGGTCACAAAAATTTTTTATCAGATTAAAAAAAAAAAAGTTGAAATCAGACCACAATAGAATAAAACTAGAAATCAACAACAAAAGTGACACTACAAATTGTACAAATACATGGGAATTAAACAACATGCTCCTAAACAATGAATGGATCAAAAAAGAAAAATTCCTGGAGATAATTGAAAATGAAAACACAGCATACCAGAACCTGTGGGATACAGTGAAAGCAGGTATAAGACAGAAGTTTATAGCAATAAATGCCTATATCAAAAAAAAGTAGAAAGACTTCAAATAAACAAGCTAACATTATACCTCAAGGAACCAGAAAAACAAGAACAAACCAAACCCCAAATCAGTAGAAGGAGAGAAATAACAAAGATCAGAGAAGAAATAAGTGAGAAATTAAAAAAGAATAGAAAAGATCAATGAAACAAAAATTGGCTTTTCAAAAAAGTGAAACAAAATTATTAAACCTTTAGCTAAACTAAGAAAAAAAGACAGAAGACACAAACAAATAAAATCACAAATTGAAAAGGAGACATTACAACTGCTACCACAGAAATACCAAGGATCATAAGAGACTACTAAGAACAACTATATGTGAACAAAATGGAAAACCTAGGAGAAATGGATAAATTCCTGGACATATACAACTTACCAAGGTTTAGTCATGAAGAACTAGAAAACCTAAACACGCCAATAAGAAGTAATGAGATTGAATCAGTAATAAGTCTCCCAAGAAAGAAAACCCCAGGATCAGATGACTACTGCCAAATTCTACCAAACATTTAAAGAAGAACTAATACCAATTCTTCTCAAAGTCTTTTGAAAAATTAAAGAGGAGGAAATACTTCCAAACTCATTTTACAGAGCCAGCATTACCCTCATACAAAAACTGGAAAGAAGCACAACAATAAAAGAAAACTGCAGACCAATATCCTAATGAATGCAGACATAAAGTTCCCCAATAAATGCTAGCAAACAGAATCCAGCAACACAGTAAAAGATTACTCACCATGATCGAGCTGGATTCATTCCAAGGATGCAAAGATGGTTCAACATACACAAATCCAAAATTGTGGTACATCACATCAACAGAATGAAGGAAAAAAAAAACATATGGTCATTTCAATAGATGCAATAAAAGCATTTGATAAAATCCAACACTCCTTCATGATAAAAATCCTCAACAAATTAAGTATAGAAGGAATGTACCTCAATGAAATAAAGGCCATATACAATAAGCCCACAGCTAATATCATACTGAATGGACAAAAGTTGGAGGCTTTGCCTCTAAGATCTGGAACAAGACAAGGATGTCCACTTTCCCCACTCCTATTCAACATACTACTAGAATTTTTAGCCAGCATTATAAAGCAAGAGAAAGCAATAAAGGGCATCCAAATCAGAAAGGAAGCAATCAACCTATGCCTATTTGCAGATGATATGATTACATACATAGAAAACCCTTAAGACTCCACAAAAAATTTACTAAAACTAATAAATGAATTCAGTATAGTGGCAAGATATAAAGTCAAGACACAAAAGTCAATAGTATTCCTATATACCAATAACAAAATAACCAAAGGAGAAATTAAGAAAGTAGTTACATTCACAATAGCTACCAAAATAATGAAATACCCAGGAGTAAATTAAACCAAGGAGGTGAAAGACCTCTGCAATGAAAACTATAAAACAATAGTGAAAAAAACCAAAGGAGACACAAATAAATGGAAAGATATCCCGTGCTCATGGGTTGGAAGAATTAATATCATAAAAATATCTATTACACAGAACAATCTACATATTCAATACAATCCCTATCAAAACACCAATGACATTCTTCATGGAAACAAAAATTGATCTTATAATTTGCGTGGAGCCGCAAAAGACCATGTATGGTGAAAGCAATCTCACTCCCAGACTTCAAGATATAGTGTAAAGCTACTGGAACCAAAACAGCATGGTACTGGCATAAAAATAGACATATTGATCAATAGAACAGAGTTGAGAGACTTGAAATAAATCCATGTACTTATAGTCAACTGATGTTTGACAAAAATGCCAAGAATATGCAGTGGGGAAAGGATGGCCTCTGGGAAAATGGTGCTGGGAAAACTGGATAGACACATGCAGAAGATTGAAACTAGATCCCTATCTCTCACTATACACAAAAATCAACCCCAAATGGATTGAAGACCTAAATTTAAGAACCAAAACTATGAAACTGCTAGAAGAAAACATAGGGGAAATGCCACATGAAATGGAAGTCGGTGGCACTTTTTTGAGTAAGACTACAAAGGCACAGGCAACTAAAGCAAAAATATGCAAATAAGACTGCATCAAACCAAAAACCTTCTGTGCAGTAAGGGACACTGTCAATAAAGTGAAGAGACAGCCTATAGAATGGGAGAAAGTGTTTGCAAACTACACCTCAGATAAGGGGCTAATATCCGGAATATATAGGGAACTCAACAACCAACAGCAAAAAAACAAATAATCCAATATAAAAATGGGCAAGAGACCTGAACAGATATTTCTCAAAAGAAGATATACAAATGGTCAACAAGCACATGAAAAAATTTCTAAAATCACTAATCATCAGAGAAATGCAGATTAAAACCACAATGAGATATCATCTCACACCAGTTAGAATGGCCATTATGAAGAAGACAAAATAACAAATGCTGGTAAGGATGTGGAGAAATGGATACTCTCCCTATTTGTTGGTGGAAATGTAAATTGGTACAGCCTTTGTGGAAAACAGTATGGAAGTTTATCAGAGAACTAAAAATAGATATACCTTACCACCCAGCTAACCCACAACTGTATATATACCCAAAGGAAATGAAATCAATATATCAAAAAGATGCCTACACACCCAAGTTCTTCACAACACTATTCACAATGCCAAGAAAGAATCAACCTAAATGTCCATCAACAAATGAATGGATTAAAAAAAAAAACTATGGTACACACAGAATGGAAAGCTATTCAGCTAGAAAGGGCATAATATTCTATCATTTGCAGAGACACGAATAGAACTGGAAACCATCATGTTAAGTAGAGTAAATCAGGCACAGAAAGACAAATTCTGCCTGATCTCACTCATATGGGGAGTCTAGAAAAATAACAGTGGTTCTCATAGAAGTAGAGAATAGAATAATTGTAATAGTTTTGAGTACAAAACTATGCTGTCTACCCTAAGTGAATCATTGTGCAGTATATGCATGTATTGAAACAACACACTGTATCCCACAAATATGTACAAGTTAAATGTTAAGTAAAAAAAATTATTCTTAAATTTTTTATGTTTAAAAATGTTTGTATGAACAGTTTTTAAAAATTGTGTTTTTAATTGTTTTTTGAATAGAGAAATAAAATTGATTTTTTTATTATCTTTGTATCCTGTGACCTTGAGAAATGTAATCTTAAGTTATGGTAGATGTTTTATAGATTTCTTAGAATTTTCTATGTAGACATTTATTTTCAATAAATAGAGCCAGTTTTTTTTTTTTTTTTCCTTTTTGTCATTTTCCGTGTCCGGCAACAGATCGCAACCCTCAGTGTCGCCCCCGTACCGGACCGGGACCGGCAACGGGATTGCAACCCTCGTTGTCGCTCTCGTGCCTCGCTCAGCCAGTGAGCGGGAACCGGTCTGTATGTGGGATCCGAACCCTCGGCGGGAGAGCCGCCGCACTTCCCAAGCGGCGCACTACAGCAGTGTGCCACCGGGCCAGCCCAAGACAGATTTTATTTTTAATTTTTTTTTGGCCTTATTACGTTGATTGGGATCTCCAATATAATGTTGAAAAGAAGTGGTGAGAGTGGACATCCTTACTTTGATTTTTCCCAATCTTAAGCAATATTTTACCTCTATTAGGTTAGCTGTAGGTTTTCTGCAAAGGCCCTTAATCATATTGAAAAAGTTCCTGTCCTTGCTCTGCTGACAGTTGTTTTTTTTTAATCAAGACTGCATTTTTAATTTTGTCAAATGCTTTCTCTGCATATATTACAGATCATGTGGTTTTCCTTTTCTAGTCTGTTGATATAATAACATACAATGAATACATATTGAATGTTGAACCCCTTACTGTAATGAACCCCCTTGGTCATGATGTATTATCCTTTTATATATTTATAGATTTCATTTGCTAGTATTTTGTTAAGGATATTTGCATCTAGGTTTATCTACTGGTCTGCAGTTTTGTTGTTGTTGTTGTTGTTGTTGTTGTTGTTTTTATATATCTTTAAGTTTCATACTGGGCTTCAGACTGGCCTACCGAGATTATGAAATATTTTCTTCTATATTTTCTGAAGGAGTTTGTGTAAGATTACTGTTATTTCTTCCTCACATGTTAGATATAATTCAGCCGCGAATGCAGATTTTTGCCTTCTCTTTCTGTTGCTTCCTCCTTCTTGAGTTTTTTCTCCCTTTCTTTCCACCCTCTCTGGCAATCACAAATGCTGAGCTTCTCAAGCTTATAAGATTGTGGTTTTCTACTTGAGTTCTAGCCTCTCCATGCCAAATGAACAGCAGAGGACTTAAGTGAAAAGCCACATATATGCAGATTGTACCTTGTGCAGTTTTCTGCTTTGTTTCCAGTTCTCTCCCATCAGTTGTTGGCTTTTGATTATTCTTCAGTGCCTTCAAATAGTGTTTTTTATATTTATATTTCTCTAGAGTTTATGGATGGCTATTATCTGGGGAAAGTTTAGTACAATATAAACTACTCCTCCATTACTTGAAAGTCAAATTAGTTTGTTTCAGAAAAAGCTTTTTAACACCTAAATTTAACCTAGCATTAGAAGTAGCTTGCTTTATGAAGTAATGAGCTAAATGGACCTAGAATATTCTAGCAGGGGCTATAATAGAAGTTAATTTATCAATAAAGATTTATTCATCACATATATAGAACATGGTGCTAATAAAAATGAATTTTGGATTAGATGAAAACTGGATTAAAGCTATTATATTTACTCCTTTGAATTATGTCTGATGGTCTGATATTTCATTCTTCTAATCAGCATAACATAGTATTTTAGAGAGATACTTATCAGAGAATTTAACCTCGACCTCACTGCCACTAAGACTTACTAAAAGTTTTACTGAGAGAAGTTGTATTTAACTGTTATTTTTTTAAAGCATATGCAGTCTACAAAAAGCTTCACTTGTCATCCTGAAAATAATCCAGACACTGTACGGTGTTGTGTTTACGAGTATAGGCTCCGGGACTGTACTACTGGCGTTTGACTATGAACTCTGCTGCTTTTTACCTATGTGATCTTGGGCAAAATACTTAAGTTTTCTGACCCTCAGTTCCCTAATCTATAAAATGAGGCCGAGAATGACAATCCTCCAGGGCTCTTGTATTCATTGTGTAATGCATGATAAATGCTGAGAAATTTGTGACTCACAGAAAGTAGAGCAGTTCTCCCTTGTCCATGAGCGATATTTCCAAGACCCCAAGTGGATGCCTGAGACACAGATAGTACTGAGCCTTACATGTATCCTATGTTTTTTCCTATACATACATTTCTATCATAAAGCATCATTTATAATTCCAAGACCCCAAGTGGATGCCTGAGACACAGATAGTACTGAACCTTACATGTATCCTATGTTTTTTCCTATACATACATTTCTATCATAAAGCATCATTTATAAATTAGGGACAATAACAGTTAACAACAATAACTAATAATAAAACAGCAGTTATAACAACATGCCAGCATCACACCCCTTGTGCTTTAGGGCTGTTATGAAGTAAAATAAAAGTGACTTGAGCACCAGCACATCTTGCTATGATTGATCTGATAACAAAGACAGCTACTAAGTGACTAATGGGTGGGTGGGATCTACGGTGCTGAGATGCTAGACAAAGGAATGACTCATAGACAGGACAGAGCAGGACAGCACGAGATTTCATCATGCTACTCAGAATGGTGCACAACTTAAAACATATGAATTGCTTACTTCTGGAATTTTCCATGTGATGTTTTCAGACCATGGTTGAACAGGATTAACTGAAACCGTGGAAAGAGAAACCGCAGGTAAGAGGGGACTGCTGTATGAAAAATGTTAACTATTATAACGAGAGACCTCAATTCCTGAATGCAATTGTATTCTATTTCATAGACCTGCTTTCCCATTATGCCATCACTTTGCAGTAAGGGTCACTAAAGAAAATCTTATAAACTTGTTATTATGAACAGGTGATGACATTATCTCTATTTTATAGATGAGGAAACAGATGCTTATAGAGTTTTGTAGTTGGTCCAAGGCCATTTTGCAACAAGCACTCATCCTCAGACCCGCATGATTCCAAGCCCTGCTGTTAACCACTGGCCTATGGTGTATTTGGCTTGACCAGCCTCGAGCATGGTAGTGCACAGACTGGCTTGCCCCACAGCTACAAGCAATCACTATACTCCTTTTTTGTGGTTCACACTTATTTCCTTATGGCTTTGGGGGATGTTGCTTAGCTCTTCTGCTAGGGGTTAAAACATTTGTTAGTGCAGGTTTTGGTGAGCTGATGTCAGTACAAATGCACTTTGACAGGCAGAAAATAAAATCATTACTATTTTTATCACCTCTGCCGTGGTAATACCAGTAGACTCACATGGCTAGAAAGTCCCATAAAAGGACACAATTTTTTCCCTTTGCATTCCGGTGGGATTCAACTAACTTCTAGTCAGACACGAATCTCCCCTGCTTAAACATCTGCCACATCTGATGAGAAACTGTCCTTCATGGCTAAAACTGGGGAAGTACCAAGCAAACTGGAACTAGCCAGTCACTGTATAAGGGAACCCTAACCTTTCCTGCTTGCTTTCGACTTCTATCTTTGCTCCAAACTGGGTGGAGGAGAGACAGCGGGTTACCATTTTTTTAAAAATAATATGCCTTCTCATATCTGAAGACTGTTACCACGTCATTTTTCTCGCTTTCACCCCCCTCCCCACCCAGGTCAAGTAACAGGCTTTTACCAAGGACCCCCTTCGCCTGGTGTACTGCACTCACTGCTCTGAGGCAATGCAAAAAAGATGGGGTGCAAAAACCTGCCCTGTAGGAACTAAGGAAGGTGGTTCCAGTTCCTCTCACCTTTGCCCATAAGCCTTGCTTTTCAACCCTTTAATTATCTGTACTGATTTGCTTTGAACACTGTGCAAATTCGTCACGTCCCTTGTAATTTGTGGAGACCACAAATGTGCACAATACTTAACTGTTAAGTGACTGTGCCACGCTACATAAACTCAATTGTCACAGGGGCTCTGAGGACCCTACTTCTACTTTTATATTTGTTATGTCTGCCTTACAACCACTTTAAGCCATCACCACACCATAGCAGTTTCTGGTTCACCTTGAAGCCATTTCTGATCACAGGGGCTCTGAGGACCCTACTTCTACTTTTATATTTGTTATGTCTGCCTTGCAACCACTTTAAGCCATCACCACACCATAGCAGTTTCTGGTTCACCTTGAAGCCATTTCTGATGCTGGACGTGGAGCTAATCAATACTTAACAGGGAATTTTTCATCACAAGGAGCAGAATTGTCCATAATCTCTGTGGTTTGAAATTTAAACATTACACTTGATCTAGTGTTTACAAATAGTTTTCACAATAATAAATGAACCACATATAATCTATTATTCTAACCATCCCCCCCCCTCCAGTTTGTCATCTGCCTTTTATTAAATTGCATTTGGACTACTTTTTCTAGAAAAGAAAATTCTACCCTTGCCAATTGCCCTCTTATATGTATTGGTTTAGGGATTCAAGCCCATGTCATAGTGACCCTGTTCCTTGATTTGAATCTTTTCACCATTTAAACATAGAAAATATTTAATTGAAACAGGTGTTTGAAAATATCTGGGGAACTCTAACAGCTTACAAAGAAATGACTTGACTTTGTGCTTCTAGCTTAGGCCCTGGACATATTAACCTTTTAGCATTTTGTTTTTAAAATACAGTATCGTTTATGGTCTACACACCACAGACAGCTGTTCAAATTCAATTCAAATGAGCCCTGTTTCTGCTGTATTTATTTAGCATGTCTAGCTAAATCTCTGCGTAATCTTGGCTTGAGCCCTTAAACAGGGATTAGAAAATACCAATTGTTGATTTTCTTTTCTTTTAAGGAACATACTAATGAGACATTTTTACAAAAGTTTGGTTATTAGTTTTAATCCAATCGTTTTCAGTTGTGTTTTATTTGCTGTTCTTTATATGGCAGCCAGTCAGGGGAAAATTAATAAAAGAATGAATGTAAACGGAAATTTACCTTGAAATGTAATCTCTTTTAAAAATAAAGGTTTGGTTTCTCTTCTCTCTGTTGACCATATGTATGTTGCCACACTGGAAAATATAGCTCCTTTTATGTTTGAGGAAATTGGGTAATTTCAACTATAAACATATATAAAAACATAATTTTTCTGTTCCACTCATTGATACATATTTTGGTAAATTTTGTCACCTGGCAATGTCATTAAAGTTTAACCATTTTTTCTTAACTATGGACTGCTGGTTAATTCATCAAAAGACTAATAAAAATTTGGATATGTTACTTCAGCACATAACTATGAAAATACATTTCTGATTGGTATTTAAGAATAATTTTTAATTAATTTAGATTTGCTTCTAAACTATTAGGAACTATGAAAATGTACATGTATTATAATAATATTATTTCATATATTTGGATAAAGGCTTATGAGCCATACATTGCCATGTTTCCCATAGCACCATAAGAAAGAAACAAGAGAATCAGTCCATGGCTTTGCAGTGCCAGCACACGCTTTTACTTTGTTTTGCTTTGTTTTACCTGGAATCAGGCAAACATTTTGTGTCTCCTGTGCATTTTGTGTCTCCTGTGCAGAGGGAGGAAATTCCCTATCTCTGGTGTCATTAGATTTTTCCCTTGTGGTTTTTGTTCTTCATTGTGGAGGAAGCAAGTAATTATTTCTGACTACTATGATTAGTTCCACACATCTGCAGTAATGCTCACATTTATTATTTTGAAAGAAGGCATAACTTACATACAATCAAATTCACCCTTTTTATTGTACAGTTCTATGAGTTTTGACAAAAGCATACCATCATGTAACAACCACCACAGTGAAGATATAGAACAGTTTCCTTACCCTCCTATCTGTTTTTAAAGTGTGAATTAAAAGAAGCCCAGTGATTTAAACACACACATTTAGGCTGACTCGTTCAGGCACATAAACAAGGAGAAAAAGCCCAAAGGATTAATCTAACCACTTTCATATTATCCTAATCTCATGGTTATAATAGTGAAGTCGATGATCACAAATCACTGAGACTAATTGTGTGCCATGCACTGTGCTTAGCAGTTTATATGCATATTGCATTCAATTGTATTAATAATCCAAGAGCTATCACACACATTTTATAGATGAAAAACCATCAGATTCAGGGAGATTAAGTAACCTTCCCTCCATCACATGGCCAGAAAGTTGTTGAGGTGGGGTTTGTACCCATGTCTGATTGTTAAGTGTGTTTTCTTAAACCAGGATGTTATTCTACTTGGCTTTCAATGGTACCAGTGATATTTTAAGGACCTGATCTTCTCTTGCTGTTCCTGACCTAATCCTCATGAACAATTGATAAAACATTGAACTATGTTTAAATTAATATCCTCACTGGATTAATTAATGAATTGATTCAACATACATTTACTGGACGCTTACAATATGCTGGGCATTGACTATGCAGCAGGGAATAAAAGAGACAAAAATTCCTGCCCACTTGGAACTTTTTTGTAGACAATGAACAGAATAAATGAGTATGATAGATGGTATGGTTGCAGAATACATAGTACTAAAGCGAAAGAAAGGCAGAGAAGGGGGGAAAGGAATATTGAAGGGATGTTTCCATTTTTATCATGTTGTCACTGAAAAGCTGACATCTTAGTAGATACTTGAAGGAAAAGGGAGAATAAACCCTTTGGGCATCTCAGGAAGAGTAAGCGAAAGAAAGGCAGAGAAGGGGGGAAAGGAATATTGAAGGGATGTTTCCATTTTTATCATGTTGTCACTGAAAAGCTAACATCTTAGTAGATACTTGAAGGAAAAGGGAGAATAAACCCTTTGGGCATCTCAGGAAGAGTATTCCAGGCACAGGGATGGCAATTGTAAGGGACCTGAGCCATGTTGGTGCCCGAATTTCTCAAAGAACAAGGAGGCCAGTGACGTGTGCAGATTGGTGAGGGGGAAAGTCGGGGTTTTAATACAATCAGTCTTGCTTCTCTTTTGAAAACTGATTAAAAGGGGGCAGCAAGGAAGCAGGAAGAGCAGTTAGAAGGCTTTTGCAACCACCCAGGCAAGAGATGGTGGTGGCTCAGATCAGGTGTTGGCAGAGGTGGTGAGAAGTGGCAGGATTTGGGGTATATTTTGAAGGTAGAACCCTCATTATCTGCTAATGAATTGTGTGTGGGTTGTGAAGTAGCTTGAGAGCTTAATTATGAATCCAAGGTTTTTGGTTTAAGCCAAAGGTTGACAAACTATGGCCCATGGACTAAATCTGGCTTGGGTTTTTTTTTGTTTTGTTTTGTTTTTTATGGAGCTAAGAATGGATTTACTATTTTAAAAATATTATAAAACAAAACATAACTAAAAAGCAAGAAGAATATGCATTAGAGACCATACTATCTGGACCTTTTCAGAAAAAAACTTTTCTGACCTCTGGTCTAAACATTGGAAAAATAGAAGTACCATCAACAGAGATGAGAAAAACTGGGACATGGGTATAGTTTAGGGAGAAATATTAGGAACTGTGCTTTGGACATGGTGAATTTGAGATGCCTAGTAGACATCCAGGTGACACTGAATCTCTGAGTTCAGAGAGAGGGCCTATGCTAGACATGACATTCAGGAATCACCTATCTGTAGATAGTACTTAAAACTATGATTCAGGTGAATCACCAAAGGTGTAAGTGTATATAAAAAATAGAAGGGAAAGGCAAAAGGTGAACCCTGGTATGTGCCAACATGAAGGGGTTTGAGATAAGAGAGGAAATAGAGACCACAGAGTTTGGGGGAAGTCAGGAAAATGGGGTATCCCGGAACCAAGAGAAAATAGAACAGATTGTGTGTTTGAATTCTAGAAAAAAATATGCCCAGTTTGGAAGCTTTAGAAGCACCTATATGAAATTAAAAATTTGAAAGTATTTTTACTGATAAGGTATTAAACTATTTAAAATTTGAAACAATCTTCATAACTGACACTTCTGTAACATAGGAACTATTAATCTACAATAAATAAATACATCACTTAATATCACTGTGCTCGATGTTAATTATAGACATATAAAAAAGAACTTTTCTTTTTTCCATTTAAGTAATTTAGATTACAAGATGCACAAACACATGTGTAAACAAAAAAACTTTCGTTGCTTCACAAATGTTCCCTCTAGATTCTCTAACACACAACACATTTTTTAAATCAACCCCGATTACTTATTCAATCATTTAATTTCTCTAATAGGTGAGGTTTTTCGTGGTTTTAGGTACAAAAAATTTATATTTTTGGCCATAGTCAAAGAGATAGGCAAACAATTTGAATGAATATTATCGAGGAGGTTGTATTAAGACAAAATCTGGCTCTAATTTCAATACACTGTAATATGAGGAATGGACTTAAATCTGGGAATTATTGGATATAAATTTTTAATGTCTTAACTGAAGAATAAATTTTTTTGTATGGAAAGTACTTATTATATAATAGAATTAAAAGATAATCCCAAAATGAAGGATATAAAAATTAAGTAGGATACCAAGAATAACTTGACACTATTGAAAAAATAATAATTTCTGGTTAATAAACACACTACAAACACATTCTTTTTGCTCATATTTAATTCATGAAGATAAACTATTTTCCCCACATTCCAGATATTGGCATTGGAATGGATGGCGTCTAAGATTCCTTCAACTATATCTCTCTTCCCTTGCAGGAAGCATGATATTCAATTCCATTCAAATGTCTAGTGTCTTTAAAAGATCTTTATCATCCCAACAGTTGAGAGCATATTGCATTCTAATTATAAGCACTTGGAACTAATAATACATATGAACCTGATACTCTGGTTTGAATGCAAATTAAATTGATTAAATAAAGGAAAGTGAATAATCACTTATTTAAAGTTTGAAGTAAAAAGTGACAGATTTATACTATCTGAACATAAAAATGGGATTGCATCAAACTAAAAAGCATCTGCACAGCAAAGGAAACAATTGACAAAACTAAGAGACAACCCACAGATTAGTAGAAAATGTTTGCAAATCATACATCTGATAAGGGGCTAATATTCAAAATATATAAGGAAAACAAGCTACTCAATAACAAGAAAACAAAAAAATCCTATTAAAAATGGGCAAAGGACTGAATAGACTTTTCTCAAAAGAAGATATACAAATGGCCAACAGCTATATGAAAAAATGCTCAACATATATAATCATCAGGAAAATGCAAACTAAAACTATAATGACATATCACCTCACACTTGTTAGAATGGCTATTATCAAAAACATGAAAGAAAACAAGAATTGTGAAGATGCAGAGAAAAGGGTAAAGAACTCTTGCACACTGTTTGGTGGGAATGTAAATTATTATGGCTGTTTCTAAAACAGTATGGAGGTTGCTCAAAAAACTGAAAATAGAATTACCACATGATTCAGCAATCCCACTTCTGGGTATATATCCAAAGGAATTGGAATCAGATCATTGAAGAGATACCTGCACTCCCATGTTCACACAGAAACATTCACAATAGCCAAGATATGGAAGCAATCTAAGTGTCCATCAATGGATGAATGGATAAAGAAAATGTGGTATATTATACACAATGGAATACAATTCAGTCTTTAGAAAAGAAGAATATTGTGTTGCTTAAGACAACATAGATGAATGTAGAGAACATTATGCTAAGTGAAATAAACCAGGTGCAGAAAAACAAATACTGCATGAACTAACTTATATGTGGAATCTAAAAAAGTCAAACTTATAAAAGTAGAGAATAGTATGGTGGTCACCAGAGACTGGAATTGGGGAGGAGGTGGGTAGGGAAAGGGGAGATGTTATCAAAAGGTACAAAGTTTCTGCTAAATAGGAGGAATAAGTTTTAGTGACCTAAGAGTCACAGAATAGTGACCACAGTTAATAATAAAGTATTGTATATTTTAAAGTAGCTAAAAGAGTAGATTTGAAATGTTCTCACCACAAAGAAATGATAGGTATGTGGTGTGATGGATATGTTAATTAGCCTGTTTTAATCATTCCACAGTGTATACATGTATCATAACATGACATTGTACCCCATAAATATATACAATTATTATTTGCCAATTAAAAATAAAATAAAATTTTTAAAATTTTGACTGGAAGAATTAACACTGTAAAAATATCTATACTACCCAAAGTGTTCTATAGGTTCAATGTAATCCCCATAAAAATACCAATGACATTCTTCACAGAAATAGATAAAACAATCCTAACATTCATATGGAACAACAAAAGACCCTGAACAGCCAAAGCAGTCCTGAACTAAAAATACAAAGGTGGAGGCCTAACACTCCCTGACTTCAAACTATACTACAAAGCTACAGTAACCAAAACACCATGGTATTGCCATAAAAACAGACACAGCAATGGAACAGAATAGAGAACCTAGAAATCATCCCACATACTTACAGCCAACTGATCTTTGACAAAGGCAACAAGAACATACATTGGGGAAAAGACTGCCTCTTCAATAAATGGTGTTGGGAAAACTGGAAATCCATATGCAGAAAAATGAAACTAGACCTGTACCTATCACTATATACCAAAATCAACTCAAAACTGATTAAAGACTTAAATATAAGACCTGAAACTATAAAACACCTAAAAGAAAACACTTCAGGATGTAAGACTTGACAAAGTCAGGGAAACACTTCAGGATATAGAACTTAACAAAGACTTTATATAAATAAGACCCCAAAAGCACAGGCAGCAAAAGAAAAAATAAACAAATGGGATATATCAAACTAAAAAGCTTCTGCACAGCAAAAGAAACAATTAACAGAGCAAAAAGACAACCTACAGAATGGGATAAAATAATTGCAAACTATGCATCTGACAAGGGATTAATATCCAGAATATACAAATAACTCAAACAACTCCATAAGAAAACAAGTAACCCAATTTAAAAAATGGGCAAAGGAGCTGAATAGACATTTCTCATATGAAGATATACAAATGGCCAACAGACACATGAAAAAATGCTCAACATCACTCAGCATCAGGGAAATGCAAATCAAAACCACACTGAGATATCATCTCACCCCCGTTAGACTGGCCATTATTAAAAAGACAGAAAATAACAAAGCTGGTGAAGATGTGGAGGAAGGGGAACACTTGCACACTGTTGGTGGGACTGTAAATTAGTACAGCCATTACAGAAATCAGTATGGAGATTCCTCAAACAACTACAGACAGAACTTCCATATGATCCAGCAAATCCCATTGCTGGGTGTATACCCAAAGGAATGAAAACATCATGTTGAAGGGATACCTGTACTCCCATATTTATTGCAGTTCTATTTACAATAGCCAATAGTTGGAACAAACCTAAATGTCCATCAACAGATGACTGGATAAGGAAAACGTTGTATATATACTCAATGGAATACTACTCTGCTGTAAAAAAGAATGAAATTGTACCATTTGCAGCAACATGGATGAACTTAGAAAAGATTATGTTAAGTGATATAAGTCAGGCACAGAAAGGGAAATACTGCATGTCCTCACTCATAAGTGAGAGCTAAAATAAAGAAAAGAAAGAAAGAGAGAGAAAAAGAAACAAATAATCACAGTAATACACTGAGCTTTCAAGAAAAAAGAGGGAACAGAACTGTGGTTGTTAGAGGCGGGAAAGGGGGAGGAGGAGGGGTTCAGCAAGAAATTAGTTAAGGGTCACAAAGGTCACAAAGATTATGTTTTGTAAACATGAGTATACTAATTATCCTGATTTGATCACACATATTGTACACATGTATTAATATTCAATTATGTACCCCACAAATATGTATAATCAATTATCTTTCAATAAAAAATAAAATACAAAAAAAGTTTGAAGTAATACAGACTTTTATGTCTGTCCTTTATCTCAATATGTCAATGTTCTTATGACATTATAGAATTACATCATTAGCATGACATGTGCATGACCTTTTTTCTTACTTCTAATGTCTCCTTTACTAAGTTGCCCTGTTGTCTGCTAAAATGTTCCTAAAACATTACTCTCATTATGCCATTTGCTTCCTTTAAGAACCAAAACTCAAGTCCAAATTCATTATTAGCTTGGTATTCATGGTCACACATTTAGTTCAATCCATCTAGTTTGTCTGTTCCACCTATTTTTTCCACTTTCTAAATACTCACCATCCATACAAGACAATCTCACTGTACTCTGCTTCACACACACACACACACACACACACACACACACACACACACACACACACACACACCTATGAGTCTTTTTCCTTTCTGGATGTTCTTCCTCATTGTTTATGCACTCTAAACTACCCAACTAACTTGTACTCATTCATGAAGTCAGCAGATATTTTCTAAACACTCACAAGGTGTAGGGAAGTACACGAGCTTGATTATTACACATGTGCCTCTTTGCAGGTTTTGTTGCTGGAGCCTCTTTCATTGTTTCCCCTGCCCAATAGTGATTCCCTCAGTAATACTGCCTCCCATTCAGGCTGAATGATTTTGTGGTTAGAGAACTTCATCTTTTGCAGCAATGTACACTTCTGAGCATAAAGCCAGGTCTCTGTTAGCTAGGCCTAATTATAATAATAGCAGTAAAGTAGTAGTAGTTAACATTTATTGAACACTATGTGCCAAGCCCTGTTCTTAGTATTTTACACATATTAATCCATTCAATGCTTACGACATACTGATGAAGCACTGAAATAACTATTATAAAATTGTAGTTTCTGAACACTATTAGTGTGGTCAATTGGTGCAAGCTACTTGCTTAAACCAGCCTATAGCTGGATGCCATGGGGACTGAATGGTTTATAAGCATTATCACTATAGTGTTTAGCTCCTTGCTGTGTATCATCCGGAAATTTCATCAGCAAGTTTTCAGTACCTTTACTACATCAGATAAAACTCTTGAACAGGACAAGCAATGGAATAAGGCCTAGTGGTAGACCCCCAGATACTTCGCTTTAGTTGCTATAAGTTCATCAATTCATCCTTTGTGGAATAGTCTTTCAACCGATTGCAGATTTTCTAAGTGCATCATTGTACAAGCCAGACTTCTCTGTCCTGTTCATAGGCGTATCGTAAAGAGCCCTGTCCAATGTTCTCTGAAACCCATGCACGCCATATCTATTGTATTTTCACAGTCTATCAGCTTAATTTATTTAGGTGAAAATATTAAAAACAAAAAGGAAATGAGGTCAATTTGTCATGGTTTATCGGTGAATTCATGCTGGCTCATGGTCAATATTATTTTCTTTCCTAAAAGATCATAAAGTAAAAACGACGTAATATGGTAGACACTATGTTAAGTTGTAGAGGCTCATGTAACTATCCCTTTCTTGAACTTTGGCAGGGTCCATTTGTTTGTAATTTCTGGAGCTCTCCTTTTCTTATTTTTGCATCATTTTCCTGACTTTCTTTACCTCTCCCATTCTGCCTGATTCATATTGGTTCTAATTGCACTTCTATAATCACAATGGCAATTTTTTGTCATATGGAACCATATTGTTTTAAAAACCTTATCTAATTTTTTCTGGACAAACTTGGTTTTTATTGGCATAGATTTGGGGCTGAGTAGAAGCAAGGATTGCTAGAAGAGATATCAGCAATGTGGGAAATGACACTGCACAGTGTATCAGTTGGGATTTTAGTTGTAAGCAATGAGGTGTTTATTAAGAATATTGGATAGCTTACTCATTGGAAGGGCTGGAGAGTCAGGCTCAAGGCAAAATCTCCAAGAACAAAATCTAAAATCAAGCTGCAAAGCCACTTGTGAGCAAACTGCTTCTCTCACACCCTCTGAGCACTGACAGTGTGCACTGTAGCTACCTCCGCATGAGGAATTTGAGCCTGTAGTCTTTGCTGCTGTAGGCACTGTCAGGGAGAGAGAATTTGAACTCCGTAGATCTTTGCTCTCTTGTGCCCCACGTCCGGAATCTAAGTCTGGTGCTCTGATTGGCAGAATCAAAGTTACATGCCTCACAATGCAAGGGAGCCCAGAAAAACAAGTATCCAACATATTTAGCTCCTATAGAGGGAGTTGGTCCTGGATCTCAGCCAAGACTCATAAAGTGGGGCATTCCCTAAACATATAAAGGAGTTCACATTCATCTATTACACATGACAGATGTTCACTACAGACAGTAATGTAGAAGGAAAAAAGAGATTCCAGCTACAACACTGGATCTCAGCCAAGACTCATAAAGTGGGGCATTCCCTAAACATATAAAGGAGTTCACATTCATCTATTATACATGACAGATGTTCACTACAGACAGTAATGTAGAAGGAAAAAAGAGATTCCAGCTACAACATTTCGTCTGTCTGGGATCATCTCATGTAAGTGAAAGCATCCAGCCCATATGCCTTAATATCTTCTGACAATATCATTGAGAGAGATTACCACCCCAAATGTTCAAATGTAGAATCTGAGATTTGGAAAGCTTAAATTATCTTCCCAAGTCACATGCTCACAAGGTTTCAGAGTGAGGATGTGAACTGAAGTTTCTGTTTTAAAAAATCTGTGATCTCTCCATTATACCATCCTGAGAGGGTTTTCTTCATGGACAGTTTTATTAAGTAGATATTGGCACTAATGATTTAGCAATCTTGAACATCTAAAAAGGGCTAGCAATCTCATTGACATTATTTCATCTATTCCTGCCAACAACCTTTTCAGATACCTTTAGGCTCATTTTATGGGATTTTGAGAATATTGAGATTCAGAGGTAAGTAACTCACTCTGGGCACACAGCAAGTGAAAGATGCAGAATAAAATGTGATGCTTATTATGTGGTTTTTAAGATTAAAGTGATGCCTTAAAAATTTTTATCTGATTAATTACAGTTATATCTTGAAGTGTTATTTATTCTTAAAAGGAATCCGTGCCATAATTCTTTCTCAATTTTTTCTTGCATTAATACATATTCTCAGACTTAAACATATATAATAAATATACATATTAATTAACATTTATTTCTCAGACTTAAACGTTTCCACATTTGGTCGTATATCAAACTCAAAAAATATTTTAGAATAAGGGTAATCTTTAATCCTCCCTAGAAGTGCACAGTTCATTACTAATATTATCGGTCATATATATATTTAATTGCAAAAGCAGTGAATGCATGGAATAAAAAATTAAACAGCACAGAAATATATATAAAGAGTAAAAATTCTAGCTCTCTCTAGAGATAACCACTTAAAGTCATTGTTGTTTCAGTACACCTGGGGATTATCTTGATATTTTTAATAATGTGCTTATATAGGCCCAGTTTCTTAATGTGTCAGCTTTAGACAGTATTTAATTAATTCCATTTGTGAAATAGGAAGAATTTAGCTGATTATAGTTTTACTTACCTTTCCCTATTCACCATGTTTTTGTTATATTTGATATACTATTAATTTACTTTATTCAATTTCCTTTATAACTAAATTTCTAAAACTTTTACTTATCCATCTATCAGCTTCTGATAGTCGGGCATTCCCTTTCTTACATCTTATCCTGCTTTTTCCAGATCCTTACATCTCTCAGCTGTGTGTTTTTATTTTGCTGAATTTTTAAAATGTTGCATTCTGCTCTGTATGAGTTAGTCTTTCGTGCCTTGACTGCAGGTTTATTTTTAGACTTGAAAAACAATAAGTATTTGCTACTGTTATTAATAGCACGACTATAAAAAAAGAAATGAAGTTATTTGTTCCCAAACTTGTTCCATTCAAAGGAGAATTAGAATCAATGTCAAATGAATTCTCTTCTCTTACACTTCATTAGATGATCAAAATAATTTCACAGTTATGTTTACCTTATATAGAGACATGATTTTCTTGTTTTAGCTGGTTTTTCTCTCTCTCCTCTGGAACCCTTGTCTTTTTCTTATTATGAGAAGAAACATGCTTTTACATTAGTACTAAGGTAATTCACCTTTTTATTAATTATTTAAATGAATTGACTTTCCTTCTGAGAACCTGCTTCTTGGATTTAACTAACTTGCTGTTGGAAAGCAAACAACAATATAGACTCCTCATCCCAAATGTCAAAATGAGGGGCACTGTCCTCCTAGGAATGACCTCCATGCTAGTACTTCCCAGGACAATGATACAATTTCTTTAGTAAACTCATCTCTGCTTTCGTGCCAGCGCAATCGCTCCTGCTGCCATGTTTCTCTATGTGGAGAGGAGAGGTGGGTAAGTAATCTGGCCCAGATGTTTATATTTAGCCTTTTTATCAATATTTTGATTGCTGTGCTGCCTTCCATTCCTACTTTCTAAACTTGCCACACCTGCATTTACAGTCAGGAAAAAATATTTCTACATTTGCCTGGCCTTTTCTTGGACTAAGGGCTCCTCCACTCTGGCTAACTGGAAATAAGATTCCCATATGTTTTCTCTTTTCTGCTAATTTGTCATGTCTCCTGTGTGCTGATGGGATTCCCTTACTCTTGCAGCAGGGTTATAAATTTATTCCCTTTTATACCTCTTTACTGACATTTCAATGGGACTTTGAGAAAATGGTTACCTCACATACTAGGTTAGTTATCTTGAACCCAAACCTCTCTTACTCATGTTTTAAACATTGTGATTACGGTATACTACTTAAGAGTTCAAGAAAAAGTTCCACTATATTTACTGTGCTTTGAATACTGACTCAGGTTAGAGTATAACATATTTTACAAAGGATTTCATTTATAATTTAGTCAAAATGTAAACCATTGTAGAATTTAAAGGGATAAGTTTCTGTTACCTGGAATGTTTACTCAGACTGTCTCATTTTTCAAAAATTCCACTTATGTGCAGAATCATTGTATTTTATTATTCTATTATGATTTATTTTGTGTTAGCATTTTACTAGGGGTGTGAGACTTTCATTCTTGTCTTCTGGGTTCTGATTGTTGTATCTGTGTAATCATCTATCTTTCTCGCTCTGGTTGCTTTTAAGTCTGTTTGCCTCTGGTCTTGAGCAATTTCACTGCAGTGTGTCTGAGGTAGATTTATTTATACTTATCCTGCTTGGAATTAAACATGATTGTGGAATCTCATGATTCATGCCTTTTATAAATTCTGAAAAATTCTATTTCTGTCTCTTTAGGTATTACCCCTCTAGCATTATCTCTATTTTCTTGTTTTGAAATACCATTGGACATATGTTGGATTTTCTCATTCTACCTTGTCTCCTTATCTCTCATATTTTCCATCTACTTTATTCTGTGCTAAATAAGAGTAATTTTTTCAGCTGTACCTTTCATCTCGATGATTTTCTTTTCAGCTGTATCACCTCTAAACCAGTTCATTTGGTTTTAAACTTCTTTATGTATTAAATTTTTTTCCATTTGGTTCTTTTTCAAATTTACCTTGTCTTCTTTTTCTTAACAATATATTGTTCTTTATAATGTTTTTGAGTCCTTCTATTGTGTCTTTAATCAAATTCAACATACTCATTTCAGTTTACTTATGTATTAAATTTTTTTCCATTTGGTTCTTTTTCAAATTTACCTTGTCTTCTTTTTCTTAACAATATATTGTTCTTTTTAATGTTTTTGAGTCCTTCTATTGTGTCTTTAATCAAATTCAACATACTCATTTCAGTTTACATAGTTTATATCAGAGAGTTCTATTATGTGGATTTCATGAGGGTGGAGTTTCTAATAATACTGCTGTGTGTGCTGTCTTGTGTTCGTATGAATTGTTTTTCACATATCCTATAATTCTGGATTGTAAATTAATCATAGGCAGGGCTTTATCTGTGAGAATCCCTGGTCTGAAAGCCTGTCCTGGAGGAGTTTTGAGTTTGCTTTTGCCAGGCTAACGTAAGGCTTATTATTGACTTTGTGGTAATTTTTAATGTTAATTTCTCATTCAGTGCTTCCCAGACCACATAAATATTATAATTTAAAACCCCAAACCCATGGAAGTTGTTGCTTCATGATAAGGAATTCTAAGAGGATATTATTTTTACTCCTGAGTCTAGACTGAGATAAACATGATGTCTTGTCATCTTCTTGTGTCATTGGATGGATTGTTATTTTCCAATTGTTACTGGGATTGTAGTCCCTTGACTGTCTTGTTACTATGTGGGGTTCTTATAAGCTCCTGTTCTTTGTAGGCCCAGGCTGCATTTTTTTTTTTTTGTCCGTAAAGTAGACATTAGAATTCAGACTCTTGATAACTGAGACCAACAAACAACCCCACTGATGTGTAGTTGCAGTTTTATTTTGAATAGTTACCACTTTTTTCAGTTCTGTCTTCATTTTTGGTAATTAAGAGCTTCCCCTTATTTCTTACAAGCTCACCTTTTATTTTAAAGAATACAGGTGGTTTTTTAGCAGAATTTCTAGGTTTTGTAATGAGAGGTTTGTCATTTCCATCTTTCTGCAGATTGTCATTTAGTTACCACTTTTTTCAGTTCTGTCTTCATTTTTGGTAATTAAGAGCTTCCCCTTATTTCTTACAAGCTCATCTTTTATTTTAAAGAATACAGGTGGTTTTTTAGCCAGAATTTCTAGGTTTTGTAATGAGAGGTTTGTCATTTCCATCTTTCTGCAGATTGTCATTTATCAGTAAAGTGAAGTGTACAACTTACTTTTTAAAAAGTACATAAAAACCACAATTTTAAAAGAATAGTTTTCCTATTCAAAACTTTTAAGATCTTGTCATTTTAGTATATTTTCTTTTATTTGAAATAAAACTATTTTCTGAAGAAGAATGAACAGCAAAAGAACAAATTTGAAATTATGCTAATTTCAGCAGTTTTAATGGTGCTTTGTTCTTGGCAAAATATGAGTACTTATTCCAGTTTTGTAGCATTTTATTTTATTTTATTTTACTTTTTGAAACATACCAGTTATTCAGTTTTGTTCTGGGCAAGAAATTTAGGACACCAGTTTGTGAGGATAAATTCCATTCATCAGGGCAAACACAGATTGCAGATAAGCCCTGGAGCTGAGGAATAGCTTTGATTCTGGGTAAAATTTGCAAGTCCTTGGCTTTCTGATCAATCTCGCGCTGATCAGTAATCTCATATTTCTCTTTTTCTGGGTCAAAGATCTCACCTTCCTGGTGTCTGCTGCTTCTTAAAATACGCATCAGTGAGATGTTTTGGGATTTTTACATTGCTGATATCAATTTTTGTGGAGGTGGCGATGACAACTTTCTGGTGTGTTCTATGCAGAGGAACTTGACTGAGGCCCAAAGGTCCGGTCACAAGTAGCAAGCCACCGCTCAGCTGCTTTGTGAAAACCACCCTCTTGCCTCTGGGTCACCAGTGAGGATGGTCACAGTGGTCCCTGAGTGATGCTAGCCAGAGGATTGTCACAGTGGTCCCCGAGTGACACTAGCTCGCGGTCTCCTCACCCACTCACTGAAGGGTTTTTGCTGTGGCTCAACAGCTGTCGAGGAACATCTTCAGTAGCATAACAGCGAGGCATTTTGCGAAGTTGAACCACCCAGACTCCACCATTCTTGTCACCACCATCTGGTTTTGTGACAGTAGCAGGAACCTTCTCTGCCTTCTTCTTTTTAATCCTGGACTTATTTGTTGAGTATTTCCTCTTGTTCAAGGCCTTTCTGGAATACATAGCACGTCGGGAATTTCTGCCAATTCCCCTGACCAGGACAGGGTTTCGGCTGCAGCCGGTCTTCCCCTTCTTGGGCTTTTTAGCCTTGAGGTTTATAACCTCGGCACTGGCGTCAGCCTTCTTGGCTTCAGGTTTCCTCTCCTTAGCATCTGGCTTTCAGCTTTTCACCTGCCCTCCTCTTTGTGCCCTACCACAAACCCAAGTGACAGAAATGAAGCATCTGGGAGCCTCTTAGTTGGCCCTGGGCATGTCCAACCCCTGTAGGTGTTGATTTGATGCCCTCCAGGTTTGGATAGCAAAGGATTAGGGTCCTGAAATCAAGTCTTGCAGAGAGGCCCCTCGAATCACTTTAATAAATACCTTCCCATGTGTGAGAACATACCTCATATTTTAAAAAACAATACATAATGCATATTTTCTTAACAATGGTAAAAATGTTTTAACAGCTTTAGTGATCAGTAACTGACACACAATAAATTGTGCATATCTAAAATGTATATAATTAAGTTTTGACATATAGATATACCTGTAAAACTACCATCACAGTCAACACAGAGAAAATATTCATCACTCCTAGAAGTTTCCTTGTGCCCCTTGGTAATTCTCCATTCTGCTCCAACCACTGCCTCAACCTGTATCCAGGCAACCGTCAATATGGCTGCTGTCACTATAGATTACTTTGAATTTTCTAAAATTTTATATAAATGGACATGGTATATACTTTTTAATGTCTGTTTTCTTTCCCCCAGCATACGTATATACTTTTTAATGTCTGTTTTCTTTCCCCCAGCATACTTATTCTGAGATTTGTCTGTGTTGCTTTGCGTATGAGTAGTTTTTTTGTTGATGAGTAATATTCCATTGTGCTGATATATCACACTTTGTCTATCCATGCACCTGCTGATGGGCATTTGAGTTGTTTCCAGTTTGGGGCCCTTACAAACAAAGCTGCTATAAGCATGTGTGTGTAAGTAGTTTTGAGGATGCATACAGATAATAAACATGCTCATCGGTTGTAGAATGTGAGAAAAAAGAGAGGAGTCAAGAATGGCCCTAAGATTTTTGGTGTAAGCCACAGAAATAATGGACTTGCTATAGAAAGAGAAGCATAAAGCTGCAGGAAAGATTGCAGGTAGGGTGTTGAGTATAATTCAGTAGTTTGGCCTTAGACATACTGAGTTTGAGATGCCAATTAAAAATCATGTAGGTAGAGATGTAAAATAAGTTATTAGATGACTGAGTCTAAAGTACCAGGTCTAAGCTTGAGATGTGAATTTGAGAGTTGACAAAATATTTGGTATTTAAAGGTGTGGTAGGCAGAATAAAGGACATCCAAAGACATCTACTTCCTAAACTCCAAAGTCAGTGAGTATGTTACCTTAAGGGACTTTGCCAATGTGATTAAGTTAAGGATCTTGAGATGGGCATTTTATCCTGAATTATCCCAGTGGGTCCAATGTAATCACAATGGTCCTTATAAAGAGGAGGCAGGAGGGCCACAGTCATAGTGAGAGAGAGAGAGAGAGGGGGGGGAGAGAAATGGATAGAGACAGAGAGAGAGATTTGAAGATGCTACACTGCTGGCCCTGAAGATGGAGGAAGGGACTGTGAGCCAAGGAGTGCTGGCAGCCTCTAGGACATAAGAAAGACAGAAAGTAAGTTTCTCATCCGGAGCCTCCAGAAGAAACACGGCCCTGCTAACACTTTGATTTAACCCAGCGAGTCTTCTGACCCCCAGACTGTAAGATAATACATTTACGTTGATTTAAGCCAGTCATTTTGTGGTAATTTATTTCAGCAGCAATAGAAACTAGTATGATGCCATAGACTGGATGACATCATCTAGAGAGTGAGTGACAGCTGATATATATCTTTAGAATATTAAAGAATATTCCTAAAAATCTTAAAAATGTTTACAATAAAAAACATTTTACATCTCCTCTTCTAGGGCTCTCAGCCAGTATGAATGTACAGGTAGCTTTTCCTTTAG